>NC_035437.2:29107655-29297655 GCF_002127325.2 Helianthus annuus | reverse complement strand
GAGAGAAGATGTGTTTGTGTGTTTTGAGTAAAGTTAGGGTTCGATGTGTTTAGAGAGAACAAGAAGCAGTGTAGGTGTTTGTGTGTGTATGTTTAGAGAGAGAAGTACAGAAGATGCGTAATACGTATATGTATATTTTTCTAATTAAATAAAATACTTAAATTGTCCTATATATTAACAAATTTACATAATCAGTCCTTATTAGTTAAAAATAAGAATGCCCTTACAAAGAAAGATAGAAGGAACTTGGCTAAAAGTGTTGGGTATCTGCAATTACAAAGAAAGACCATTTGTTTTTTTTTTTCTCAATTTGTTGATCAAATTTCTTTCGGAACAAACCCGTTATTTAATTTGACGTTGATTTGTGATTTGGAAAACTTCCATTCTTCATCAGGTTTTGTCTTATCTTTTATTAAAGCTTGTTTAATAAAAAGTTTGGTTATGTATAAACTTTTATTTTGCCGTAACAAATCTTTTTGTTTTTTTTCTAAAAATTCAAGAGTGATTATGTTTGTTACATGTTTTACTTCAACATCTGGAATCTTTGTTTATATATCTATGTCATTGTTGAAGTGAGTTTGAATACTTTGAGAAAGTTTGATCTTGAAGTGGGACCAAGGGTTTGATGGCTGATACATGATCGAATCGATCGTGACATTGATCGTAGTGCTTTTGTTTTGTTGCTAAAGTCCGTATTTGATATTGGTTTATTAGACAGTCGATACACAACTTATGCGTAGTATCAACCTTAGATCTCTTATTCTCAGTAAACTAATAAGTCCAATAGCTGGTAGCTTGGAAGTCAATCCATATTTTGATATCTGGCATCCACCATTTGATGTTCAACTAGTGGTCCCTGAATTGTTGCTTTGACACCTATGTTGTTATAAGTATTTAAGAGATATTATTGGCGATATTAAAGGTTGTAATTAATTAAGTAGCATTTAACTCGCACAATTTTATTTTTATCATTATAAAAATAGGTGAATTTTAAATTAGCAATGTGTGTACAACATTCTAATCTAATAAAGTATTCCATTAAAAGTCATGTGTCATTCTTCCAAGACATCATGTAAGACCCTTATCACCCATTTAATATTTCATATAATATATAGCACATTTATAATGCCAATATTCCAAAAACATCGATAAACCGACATTTACATAGTATTCAACCCTTCAATACGAGGTTTTCTAAGATTTCAAAACCATATTGTTATAACAAAACATACTTAACTTTCAAAACATGCAAACCATATTTACCAAAGTTTGATAACACCACACCAAAGTGTTTAGTGCCAAAAGTAATAGTTTTCATTTGCGAAAGCTTTTCTTTAAGCGTGTGTTTGGTTCTCTCAATAGCTTGATGATGTGTGTAAAATGCAACATATAAATTACATCAATTGAGGCATAAAACTAACCCTTTTTAGTACTAATGTTGGAAAAAGTGTGCTTTTGTCTTCCTTTTGTATTTTCAGGACCAAATGAGCTTAATTGAACAAAAGTAACAAATATGCAGCCAAATCTAGCATAAATACAAAGAAAAGGAATAAACATGGCATGCCCGACCCCTCGACAACATCTTCCCAAGCAAAAACAAGAGAACAGAAGGTTGACCACGGCCCCGTGCCCAGCAGACACGGGGGCGTGGCCAGTTGTCTGCAGAAAGGACAAAGCTATAGAAGCTTCTATTCCCGACACGGGGGCATGCCCAGCTCAACACGGGCCGTGGTCAACGCTAAGATTTGTAGAATCCAAGCAAATCTTGATAGTACAGATACGCTCCTGCACACGGGGCCGTGCCCAGCGAACACGGGGGTGTGTGGAACTAATGCAAACAAATTGCAATTAATGAAGAAAGAGAAAAAGGATGGACACGGGGCCGTATAAAATAAAAGATTTACACCATTCATATCTCTACGGTCTATATAGAGATATGTTGGCTACCTGGTCAGGGGTTAAAGGAATGGTTTGGTAAGGTTCTTGCCTTGTTCAGTGTATAGATCCTGCAAGGACCTGGGTCAAGCTTACTAGGACCTCCTTCAATACCCACTGGTATTGGATGGAGGGGGTGCGAATGGCTTGATCCCCTCATATGTAAACTACTATTAATACATTAACCCGGCTACTTGGGATTGTATCCCTCCTGACTCAAACCACTTAGCCGAGGGTAACGTCACCTTCAAAAGAGGGGCCTACCACATTACGCATTAATAACTTAATTAATTATCTTTCAATATTCCGACCCTTTAGGATTGTATCATTGCTTACTCAAACTACTGGGTTGAGGGTAACGTCACCTTCAAAAAAGGGGCCTACTACTATAACTAAGATAATCTCTTAAAAAGTGCAAAAGTGCAGAAATAATCAAAGGTTATACTAAAGGCGAGTCGGATCCAAGTGATTCATCTTGTCTATCTGTTTTATTTTATTTTTCAGCATTTTTAGTTTTTATTTTCATGTTTAAAACCTTTTTCTAAAATTTTGATTTGATTAGACGTTGAGGATAAACCGGTACTAAAAGCTCTTGTGTCCTTGAACGACCTCGGTATCTTACCAACGCTATACTACGCTCACGATGGGTGCACTTGCCCATATGTGTGTTTAGTGTTAGTAGAATCTTTTTTTATAAATTTAAAACTTGACTAAAGTATTAAAAAGGGCTTAAAATATTAATAAAAATATATCACGCTACACGCACATCAAGTTTTTGGCGCCGTTGCCGGGGACACAAGGATTTTAAGAAAGTTAGGAATCAACGGCCTAATCGTTTTTCTTATTTTTCTATTTTTCTATTTTTTTAGGATTTTTCTTAATTTTTCAGTTTCTGCAGACTGCAGCACGGGGCCGTGCTTGGTCGGACACGGGCCGTGCCCAGCATCGTTACCGGCAGTTTTTATTTTCCGAGTTACTGAGAGCTGAGCACGTGGCCGTGTTGGTGCAGCACAGGGCCGTGTTGAACTCTCCAGTAACAGGGATCCGGAAAACAGTCACTGTAACTCCGACCACGGGGCCGTGTTCAACTGAGCACGTGGCCGTGGTGAAACTTCTGACCAACAATCTTTTTGTTTTTATCGCAGGACTTGGAACCCAAGCGCTGCACCTAAACTTCCTACGCAGTGCATGAGCTCCAGTTCCAATAAAGACATAAAAGAACCTCTAGACGAACCCGAACGCTTTCTAAGAAAAAAAAACTTAAAGCTAAAAACCAAGAGAAAGTTTCGGGGGACCCACTTCCAATGGCGGATCAGCGTACCCTAATGGATTACCTACGACCCACGGTTGGTAATCTCGGCGCCGCTATCAATGCACCAAATGTCGATGCCAACAACTTCGAACTTCGGCCGCATTTGATTCAAATGCTCCAAAACTCCACAACTTTCCACGGGCTTGCGGACGAAGATCCCCATTTACATATTACCAACTTTTTGGAAATATGTGATACTTTTCGAATCAACTGAGCATCGAATGACGCCATCCGCCTCCGAATGTTCCCATTTTCACTAAAAGACCGAGCTAAGGCTTGGCTTAACACCCTCCCAGTTGGATCGGTAAACACCTGGGATGAACTAGCCCAAAAGTTTTTGTATAAGTATTTCCCTCCTTCTAAAACGGCTAAATTAAGGACTGAAATTAATACATACTCACAAGAGGACGGGGAATCCTTATATGAAACTTGGGAAAGGTTCCAGGAGCTACAAAGAAAGTTCCCTCATCATGGTCTTGCGGTATGGCAACAAGTATCCACTTTCTATAATGGGTTGTTGCCACACACAAGACAAACACTTGACTCTAGCTCCGGGGGACTTCTAGGTAATCGTCGCCCAAATGAAATTTATAATCAAATTGAGGAAATTGCTCAAAACAATTTTCAGTGGCACACTCCCCGAGGCACAAAATCTATTGCCCCGGGTGCCCATAAGGTTGACGAAAGCACCTCTTTACAAGCCCAAATCGAGGCCCTCTCTTCAAAAATCAAAAAGTTAGAAATCGCAAAAACGGCCTCGGTTATGGCTTGTGAAGGGTGTGGTGGACCACATGAAAATTGGAGTTATATGAAAGAAATGAATAATCAAACAGAAATAGTAAACTACATTGATAATAGACCTAGGTCGTCAGGTCCTCTGACGGGTACCTACAACCAAGGATGGCGTAACCACCCTAACCTTGGTTGGAGAGAACCCGACAATAGTAGTAACCAACAAAATCAAAACCAACGAACAAACTTTCAACAACCAAGAAACGAGTCACAAAATTTCTCTCCACAACAACAAGGGGGACGAGAGAGGCTTGAAGATACTATTTCACGCCTCATCTCCAACACCGAAAAGAAAAACTCAGATCAATTTCAACAAATGGAATTGAACTTTAGAAATCAACAAGCTAGTATTCAAAACATCGAAAAACAACTAATTCAACTAGCTCAAAATTTCTCCGAGAGACCACAAGGCGCGTTACCCAGCAATACCGAAACCAACCCAAATGCGCGAGTACATCTCATCACGTTGAGAAACCATACCGTAGGTTCCGAGGAAGCTCTGCTACCTCCAACTGAAAAGAGCCCATCTAACCAAACCGCAACTTCACTGACACCCCAAAAAGAGACGACTCCTCCACCAATTCAAGAGCCTACCAAGAATCCTCCAGTACCTTACCCGGGTCGGTTACTTCGCCAAAAGACCGATGAGCAATTCACAAAATTCGTAAATTTACTAAAACAATTGCACATCAATCTTCCATTTGTGGAAGTCCTCACTCAAATGCCTAAATATTCAAAATTTAAGAGAGACTTTCTCACTCAAAAGAAAAATTGAAACATTGAAACTAGTTAATTTAAGCGAAGAATGCTCCGCTGTACTACTTAACAAACTCCCACAAAAGAAACTCGACCTAGGAAGTTTCACCATCTCTTGTTCCATTGGGGGATCACCCATACGCAATGCACTAGCCGATCTTGGGACTAGCATAAATCTCATGCCCTCATCAACGTTTGACCGACTCGGGCTAGGTAAAACAAGCCCCACAAAGATGAGTATACAACTTGCCGTTAGGTTTATCAAGTATCCACAAGGTGTCACCGAAAATCTATTGGTAAAAGTCGGAGACTTTGTCTTCCCGGCCGACTTTGTCATACTAGATATGGAGGGAGATACCGAAGTACCACTCATCTTAGGAAGACCATTCCTAGCCACGGCCCACGCAATGGTAGGCATAAATGGTGGGACACTAACATTGAGGGTTGGGGACAATGAGATGGATTTTGGGGTTAGGAAAAGAGTAGAAGACGACGACCCGGTTAACTACATGAAAGTTATAGACTCAATCTTGGATGATGCTCTCTGACGGTGCAACATGGGATGCAAAATATCCCACGTGGGTAACATATGACTGACTTTGGGTCTAGCCAAGGACCCTTATAAACGTGGCGCACCACGGAGGCATTCCGCGAAACTATCATTAGTTTTAGTTTAGATTAACTTTTGTGCTTTCTAGTTTAGTTTTAATTTTCAGGAATAAAACACACTCGGAATGGTGGAGGTTACTAAGGGAAACTTGAACCCACATCCCATGCACAAAAACAGAGACTCCCGACAATTTTTCTTCATTACAACAAGTTCAGCACGGGGCCATGCTCAGCCCAACACGCCCCGTGCCCGAGGTTCTACAGAAAACGCCCAGTTCAGGTAACTGGACACGGGGCCGTGTTCACTGAACACGCCCCCGTGCCCAGCCTTCTGTTAATTATGACACTGGCAATCTGAACACGGGGCCGTGTCTAGACGCCCAATATCATAAAATTTTGTTGTAAACACCTTTTTGCACATTCAATCAACCTAAAAACTTATTTTTGGGACACATTGAGGACAATGTGTAATTTTAAGTGTGGGGGGATGCTAAAACTTGAATTTTGCAAGTCCTAATAACAAGCCTTACACAAAACTCTATTAGAACCGTTAATCACCCCAATTTTTTCAAAAACTTTTCATTTTTTTACTTGTCTTAGTTTAATTTGGGAATAACAAGTTCTAAAAATGTTATATTTTTACAAATTTACAACTGATAGCGTCGTGATAAAAAGAACCAACATAAGAAAATTATGAAACGACACGACAAATCTAGTTAAAATTTGATTATATATACTAGATCACATTATAAACCCATTCCTACAAAAAGTGAGTTTTGAGCCTTTATTGAGCATAAAAGCATACATCTTTAAATTAAATGCTCATCTTTCGTTTCTTGTGTGAATAGCCGCTTGGTTTCTTACGACTCTAGAACTTGCCATGACGATACAGTCCCGGTCATTACTAACTTAAACCCAAGTAAGTAAATGATGGAGGCATTAGGACTAACCCTTTTTCTTTTCAACACCATTATTTTTCATTTTTTTATCACCTACCCAAAATCCCCCTAGTTAACCCCTTTGAGCCTGCACATTTTCGTTTGTAAACCCACAAAACAAACACCCTTTACCCACCAAAACCCTTTTTCTTTTTAAACCCTTTATTTTAGTAAAAAGCTCGGTTTTCATGTGACATTGCTTATAAAAAAAATGAAGCCTAGCAATAAACAAACAAGTTCCTCAAAAGAAACTTTGTTTGAAAATGCTTCGTTTGAAATAAAAGTCACAAAAACAAAAAGTTTTACGAAGATCGACGCTTTTTACGCTTTTAGCCATTTTTACTAACCACTAACCCAAAACCACCTACCTTTAACCCAAGCTTAACCCTTCCCCAAGTCCTCTTGATATTTACAAAGATTTATAGTTAAAAAGGAGGAGGATTGATTGCTTGGCAAGCATATGGTAGAAGTAAGTTCCATGTCGGTCTCGAGTGTTTCACAAAAATACATCTTCGGCCGAGTGTTGAGTGATCTCCCGTGAGATATGTGAACTTGTATAGAAATGGAATTTTAAAAAGGCATGTTATGCCCTAATAAGTAATTTCTCTTATAAAACGTTCTAAATAAATCATTACGAATAGGATTGTAAATAGCATAAAAATAAAACCTAATAAAGATCTTGGATTCCGGACACTCAAGACAAGCCCAAAAACTTCTCTTCTACCCATTCCATTTGGGAGTGTAAGCCACATTATAAAGAGTTTTGCTTGAGGACAAGCAAAGATTCAAGTGTGGGGGTATTTGAGGTGTGTAAAATGCAACATATAAATTACATCAATTGAGGCATAAAACTAACCCTTTTTTAGTACTAATGTTGGAAAAGTGTGCTTTTGTCTTCCTTTTGTATTTTCAGGACCAAATGAGCTTAATTGAACAAAAGGAACAAATATGCAGCCAAATCTAGCATAAATACAAAGAAAAGGAATAAACGTGGCACGCTCGACCCCTCGACAGCATCTTCCCAATAAAAAACAAGAGAACAGAAGGCTGACCACGGCCCCGTGCGTGGCCAGTTGTCTGCAGAAAGGACAAAGCTATAGAAGCTTCTATTCCCGACACGGGGGCGTGCCCAGCTCAACACGGGCCGTGGTCAACGCTAAGATTCGCAGAATCCAAGCAAATCTTGATAGTACAGATACGCTTCTGCACACGGGGCCGTGCCCAGCGAACACGGGGGCGTGTGGAGCTAATGCAGACAAATTGCAATTAATGAAGAAAGAGAAAAAGGATGGACACGGGGCCGTGCCTAATGGACACGAGGCTATGTCCGGGCGTCTGTGCAGGCTATAAATAGAGGTGCTTGGTTCACTTCAAAGGCATCCCTTGGCAAACCACCTCTCTCCCACTTCACCTACACTCTACTACCACTACAACCCACATCCACCACCATCATCCATCATCCATCATCCATCTTAGAGTGTGTGTAGTAGTCTCGGGATCCAAGATTGATAGTAAGAGTTCTTGACAATCAAAGGTCATGTTTGCCTAAGTCTCTTACATCACTTGGTGAAGACAAGCATTTAGTGTAATACTTTTAATTTTTAATCTTTTCGCACTTTTTATTTGGTTTTGTATTAATGACTTTAATAACTAGTTTCTTATGTTGAAGGTGAAACTTCCTTATCATTTGTCCATGGGGTCTTGGCGTTATTTTATTGTCTATATAAAATAAAAGATTTACACCATTCATATCTCTACGGTCTATATAGAGATATGTTGGCTACCTGGTCGGGGGTTAAGGGAATGGTTTGGTAAGGTTCTTGCCTTGTTCAGTGTATAGATCCTGCAAGGATCTGGGTCAAGCTTACTAGAACCTCCTTCAATACCCACTGGTATTGGATGGCGGGGGTGCGAATGACTTGATCCCCTCATATGTAAACTACTATTAATACATTAACCCGGCTACTTGGGATTGTATCCCTGCTGACTCAAACCACTTAGCCGAGGGTAACGTCACCTTCAAAAGAGGGGCCTACCACATTACGCATTAATAACTTAATTAATTATCTTTCAATATTCCGACCCTTTAGGATTGTATCCTTGCTGACTCAAACTACTGGGTTGAGGGTAACGTCACCTTCAAAAGAGGGGCCTACTACTATAACTAAGATAATCTCTTAAAAATGCAAAAGTGCGAAAATCATCAAAGGTTATACTAAAGGCGAGTCGGATCCAAGTGATTCATCTTGTCTATCTGTTTTATTTTTATTTTATTTTTCAGCATTTTTAGTTTTTATTTTCATGTTTAAAACCTTTTTCTAAAATTTTGATTTGATTAGATGTTGAGGATAAACCGGTACTAAAAGCTCTTGTGTCCTTGGACGACCTCGGTATCTTACCAACGCTATACTACGCTCACGATGGGTGCACTTGCCCATATGTGTGTTTAGTGTTAGTAGAATATCATGTTTTATAAATTTAAAACTTGACTAAAGTGTTAAAAAGGGCTTAAAATATTAATAAAAATATATCACGCTACACGCACATCACTTGATCTTCATCCGCAAGTTCGTACAATTACCTATGACCAAAAATCATCCAAAACATTAGTTAACGGAGTTTATAATGTGATTTAACAAGTTCTAAATGTCAAAACACATCAACCACAAATTTTTCTAGCTCTAGTAGGCTATCGCTTGCCGCGACCAAGAAGAGCAAAGCTCTCGTGGGCCGCGAGACCTGTCGCGTGTCGCTCAGGTGACTGTTGTTGCTGTCGTGTGGCGCGAAACGCCACTTTTTACAACGAGTTTGTTAATAGGTCTGCATTATTCTCAGCTATACTAACATTTACTAAAATGGAAATAACTTGTCCGTTATTGATCCGAATTAGGTCCCGTTTTTCCTACGTGATCGTAATTTGGTCCTCTATAACATAGAATCAAAATCCAACATTCACATGAACAATTTTCTTAAGTTTAAGCCCTCGGCCTATAAAAATTTTCATAATTATTTGACCCGTTCACAAGTATGAATAATAAACTTAGTTTTTAACTTCCAACTTCTATACAACTAACATATATAACATACCTAAAATGACGGTGCGTTATACATGCAATTTATGTGCCCTTACTTATACAAATATGTTTAAATCCGGTATCACTTAGACGTCTTTATTCATGTAATCTTTCCGAATTACTTTAAGACATCTTATTGATCTGTTTAGCTTTATTAGCGAAAGGGTTATTGGATTTTATCATCCCCAACTATCGGCCTTTGGCCGTTGACACCCCCAACTAACACTTTGACACCCGGCACCCCCAACTGGACTTTTAGTTTGTGCTGGCACCACTCAGTTAAATCTTTACTAACTGAGTTTGTTTCTTATCCTACGTGGCAGTTTCTTATCATACGTGGCACAGACTTGATGAGATGGCAAGATTATGTGGCGAATGACGTGTCAAGCACTTTATAACACGAGATCATGTATAAACAAACAAACAAACAAACAAACAAACAAACAAGCAAACCCTTGAATCCTCTTTCTTCTACGCACAACAATGGTGTCTGCAAGTTTCGTAAAGCTTAACGCATCTTCTTTACCGTGGATAGGTGAACGTTCCTTCAATCAACGTCCAGGATCTTCCTCCCGATCATCCGCCGCTCGCGTCTCCGTCATCCGTGCCGGATCTTACTCCGAAGAACTTGTTAAAACCGCCGTAACTTTCTCTTTTTGTTTATGTAACCTTTTGGATTGAATTTTGGTGATTTTGTTTCTGAATTGTAGAAATTTGACATGATTTGTGTTGTGTACGAAGGATCTGATCCATAGAAACGTCTGTTTTCGTTGTTATAATAGTAGTTGATTTCAGGATCTGATCCGATCGACGGAAGCACTTTCTCGTCATACTCAAGCCCTAGGGTTTTGAAAATCGACGGTAAGTTATTAACCTCAGGTCGACATAAAACCCTAAGGGTTAGGTTAACCATTTGGAGGTCTTTTGTGCCGGAGATTGAGGAGAAAGTATGAGGTCTGGTGCGGATGTTGATGTGTGTAAAATGCAACATATAAAACACATCAATTAAGGCATAAAACTAACCCTTTTTAAGTACTAATGTTGGAAAAAGAGTGTTTTTGTCTTCCTTTTGTATTTTCAGGATGAAATGAGCTCAAAATCACAAAAGAAGCAAAAAGACCACTAATTCTACCATAAATACAAGAAAAGGGACAAAAGTAAACTGCCCGGACCCTCAACGGCATCTCCCAAGACAAAGAGAAGAGAACAGAAGTCTGAACACGCCCCGTGTCCAGTGAACACGGGGGCGTGCCCAGGAAGCAGCAGAAAAGACAAACCAGTAGAAGCTTCCATTGCTCACCACGGGGCCGTGCCCAGCGGACACGGGGGCGTGTTGAAAGTACAGCAGGCGCATTAATTGTAATTCGCAATTACAATTAATGAAGAGAGAGAATGTCAGACGGGCACGGGGCCGTGTCCAGCGGACACGGGGCCGTGTCCAGCGTTCTGTTCAGCCTATAAATAGAGGAGCTTGGTTCCATTCTCTCTCATCCCTTGGCACACCACCTCTCTCACACTTCATCCACCACCCATCACCACCATAACACCATCATCCACCACCATCATCCATTGTCCATCATAGAGTGTGTGAGTCGTCTCGGGATCCAAGATTGATCGTAAGAGTTCTTGACAATCAAGGCCATGTTTGCCTAAGTCTCTTACATCACTTGGTGAAGACAAGTGTTTAGTATAATACTTTTTATTTTTAATCTTTTGCACTTTTTATTTGGTTTTGTATTAATGACTTTAATAACTAGTTACTTATGTTGAAGGTGATCTTTCCTTATCGTTTGTCCGTGGTGTCTTGGCATTATTTTACTGTCTATATAAAATAAAAGATTTTCACCATTCATATCTCCACGGTCTATATGGAGGTATGTTGGCTACCCGGTCGGGGGTTAAGGGAACGGTTTGGTAAAGGTCTTGCCCTTGTTCAGCGTTTAGAGGTCCTGCTTGGGACCTGGGTCAAATTTAATAGGACCGCCTTCAATGCCCATGGGTATTGGATGGCGGGGATCCAAACTCTTTGACCCCCTCATAAGCTAACTACTATTAATACTATAACCCGGCTATTTAGGACTGTATCCCTGCTGACTCAGACTACTTAGTCGAGGGTAACGTCACCGCCGAAAACGGGGCCTACCATAATTTGCATTAATAACTTAATTCATTATCTTTCAATAATCCGACCCTTTAGGATTGTATCCTTGCTGACTCAAACTACTGGGTTGAGGGTAACGTCGCCTTCAAAAGAGGGGCCTACTACAATAACTAAGATAATCTCTTAAACAAGTGCAAAAGTGCGAAAATAATCAAAGGTTATACTAATACACGAGTCGGATCCAAGTGATTCATCTTGTCTATCTGTTTTTTATTTTATTTTATTTTTCAGCATTTAGTTAGTTTTTATTTTTCTTAGTTTAAAACATTTTTCTAACGTTTTGATTTGATTAGACGTTGAGGATAAACCGGTATTAAAAGCTCTTGTGTCCTTGGACGACCTCGGTATCTTACCAACACTATACTACGTCCACGATGGGTGCACTTGCCCATATGTGTGTTTAGTGTTAGTAAATATCGTGTTTTATAAATTTAAAACTTGGCTAAAAGTGTAAAAAGGGCTTAAATAAACATCTAAAAACATATACACACTTACGCACATCAAGTTTTTGGCGCCGCTGCCGGGGACACAAGGATTTTAAGAAAGTTAGGAATCAACGGCCTAATCATCTTTTTATTTTTCTTTAATTTTTAGGATTTTTTTTTAGATTTTTCAGCTTCTGCAGAGCTCAGCACGGGGCCGTGCCCGCTGAACACGCCCCCGTGCCCAATCATTGGAACTGGCAATCCTGTTTTATATCAGACAGTAGGCTGAACACGGGGCCGTGTCCACTCAACACGCCCCCGTGCCCAAGATTCAGTTGCTGAAAACAGAACCGTTTGATCCCGACGGTTGGTAACTTCTGATACAAACATGAGTAATGATGATTCTTTTTACTTTCGGCACTCTTATGGTTTGTGGTGTCAAATATGTGGAGGCGAACACGAGGAATTAAAATGTTTCTTCCTCACTTATAGGCCACACTATATAGACCCACCAATTCCTTGTAGCCTTAAGAGGGGCGAAAGTAAAAATAAACATTATTTCTCCCTCGAATGCGCCCAACCGGATATTCTAGGAGATATGCTCCTTGACGAGCTATTTCAACTAGAAGAACTACTTCTAAATTGGTCAAAAGAACTTAGGAAGGATTTCTTAGATCCATCCCAAGATGATGACCATGAGGAAATGTTGGAACCGCATTCTGACAACCTCGTTGCTCCCGAAAATACCTTTCTTCCTAGACAAGACGTGGACGATAGTCGTCCCTGTGCCGATTGTGCCGTGAAGGACTCCCCATCGACCTCGTTCGGTGCATACATAGACCTGAGCGATTCGGCATACACCTTCTTTAACGAGAGCCCGGGAAAGGGTTGGACTTGTCCACCTAGAATGAAAATAGGAATTACCCTCACCGACAACCTCTTGCGTTCTCGCCTTAGTATAGGACAATTAAGGTATCTTAGGCACTTTGGGGTTGTTCCAACAAGTCAGGAGCCACCCGATATAAGTTAGCGCCTTAGAAAAGACAAAACTTCATAAGTCAGCTTTCCGACACGGGGCCGTGCTCGGCCAACACGCCCCCGTGTCCATCAAAAGATTCCCTTCTGATCATGACGTCAGAATACGGACAAACTGTGTCAGAATTTTCTCTGCACACGGGGCCGTGTCCAGCGGACACGGGGCCGTGTTCAGCGGACACGGGGCCGTGTTCAGCGGGCTGTCATTTTCTATAAATGCAGCCAAAAATCCTGCACATTTGGACCAACTTGGGGACAGAGATTTGAAGGAATCTTCTCTCAAACAATCCTAGGTAAGTCTAAAAGAAGTTTCCAACAACTCATCTTGTCCTTTCCTCTTCTAGACATTTCCTTCTTCTTCATCTTTCTCCAAAAGCCACCATGAAAAGTTTGAATTCTCAATCTTTATGGTAGGAAACAAGGAGTTTTGGTCATGGAATCTTGGTAAAAACATGTTATGTAACATTGTTTAGAGTTATTTACTGTCAAAAAGCTTGCATAAACTCAGAAAATAACTTAAAAAAACCAAAATTCCTTGCTCCAAAATTCTGCAGAAAGATGAACACGGGGCCGTGCTCAGTGAGCACGGGGCCGTGTCCAGAAGCTGTTTCGTCTTATAAACTATTTTTGGTTTGTTTTTCGTAGAATGGCGAGTGAAAACAGCGAAACATCATCCGTTCATTCCCCAAACAGCCGAAGGGGAAGGAGGCCCTCCGTTGAAGCTACACTTGTGCACTACGTGATAGCACTAAGGGAAGCTCTCGACGAAATGACGTCCGTAGAGGAGGTCCTCATTGACCGTATCAACGATCTTACGATGGGATTGGAAAGCAGCTTCCAAGAGATTAACCTTTTGCACCAAAGGTTAAACATTTTGGTGGCACCTCCTATGGAACCAGTCCTTCCACAACAAGACTGGAACTTAGCACTCGGTATTAACAACCCTACCGGGTGGGGAGACATCCCCGCGGAACCTCCTATGGAAATCCCACAAGAAGTCCCGGCGGAAGTTGAAACTCCTCAAACAAATGCAAACGAGCCTTCCTTCCTCCTTCCAAGGGAGGTAGAGGAGTGGCTTGCCGACATATGAGGAGAAACGTGTCCGAAAGATGGAGCTCTACAAAGCCTTATCTAACCAAGATCAGTAGATTCTTGGAAATTTTGCTAACATTAAAATAAAACATAGGGCTAGAACTCCATAAGCTTACTATCTATGTAACCTTTTTATGTATTATCTCTCTATTATCAATGTTATGATGGTTTTTATGGTTTATGGACTCATGGTGGTAATGGATGAAAAAAGGAACGAGAAAAAAATGGAACCATGCAGAAGAACAGAACAAACCGACAAAAGTCTCCACAACAGAAGGCTCCACACGGGCCGTGCCCAACCAACACGGCCCCGTGCTGAGCCCCCTGCAGGAAATCACCCAGTTCAGGTAACTGGACACGGGCCGTGTTCAGCGAACACGCCCCCGTGTCCAGGCTTCTGTTTCACTTCTATAATTTTTGTTACTGGCACTTGACCACGGGGCCGTGCCCGGTCAACACGGGGCCGTGTCCAGAGCGCCAGTAACACAAATCTTTGTTTTTAAACACACTTTTACATATTCTAATCAACCAAAAACTTTATTTTTGGACACATTGAGGACAATGTGTAATTTAAGTGTGGGGGGGATGCTAAAACCTTGGAATTTTGCAAAATCCTAAAACAAGCCTTACACAAAACTCTATTGGAACCGCTAAACACCCCAAATTTTTTTCAAAAACTTTTTCATTTTTTTTATTTACTTGTCTTAGTTTAAGTTGGGAATAACAAGTTATAAAAGGGTTATATTTTTACAAACTTACAACCGATAGCGTCGTGATAAAAAGAACTAACATAAGAAAATTATGAACCGGTATAACAAGTCTAGCTAAAATTCGATTATATATGCTTGATCACATTAAAAAACCCATTCCCACAAAAAGTGAGTTTTGAGCCTTTATTGAGCATAAAAATACACATATTTAGATTAAATGCTCATTTTTCGTTTCTTGTGTGAATAGCCGCTCGGTCTTTACAAATCTAGAACTTGCCACGACGATACATTCCCGGTCCTTACCAACTTAAACCCAAGTAAGTAAATGATGGAGGCATTAGGACTAACTATTTTTCTTTCAAAACCATTATTTTTCAAATTTTTTTTTACCTACCCAAAATCCCCCTAGAAAACCCCTTTGAGCCTAAACCTTTCATTTCATTACCCCCAAAACAATTTTTTTTTACCCACCAAAAACCTTTTTCATTTTTTTACCTTTATTTTAGTAACAAACTCGGTTTTTCATAAACATACCATTTAAGGTGATCAAAAAAAAAAAAAAAAAAAAAATGATGAAGTCAAAAACAAACATAAGCTACAAAAAGCTTGTTTGGAGAAATACTTCAAAAATAAATGTCACCAAAAATAAGGTATTTCACGAAAACCGACACTTGTTACGATTTTCGCCCTTTTTACTAACCACTAACCAACCACCCACCTTTAAACCCAAGCCTTCACCCCAAAAGACCTCTTGATATTTACAAAGGTAAAAAGTTAAAAAGGAGGAGGATTGATCACTTGGCAAGCATATGGAGAATGTAAATCCGTGCCGCTCTCGAGCGATTCACTTAAATATACACCTTCGGCCGAGTGATTGAGTGATCTCCCGTGAGGTATGTGAACTTGTATATAAATGGAATTTTAATAAGGCATGCTATGCCCAATTAAGTAGTTTATCTTATGAAAAGTTCAAAATAAACCATGACGAATAAGATTGTAAATAAAATAAAAATAGAACCTATACAAACCTTGGATTCCCGACACTCTAGGACAAGTTAAAAAACTTCTCTTCTACCTATTCCATTTGGGAGTGTAAAGCCACATTAAAAGAGTTTTGCTTGAGGACAAGCAAAAGTTCAAGTGTGGGGGTATTTGATGTGTGTAAAATGCAACATATAAAACACATCAATTAAGGCATAAAACTAACCCTTTTTAAGTACTAATGTTGGAAAAAGAGTGTTTTTGTCTTCCTTTTGTATTTTCAGGATGAAATGAGCTCAAAATCACAAAAGAAGCAAAAAGACCACTAATTCTACCATAAATACAAGAAAAGGGACAAAAGTAAACTGCCCGGACCCTCAACGGCATCTCCCAAGACAAAGAGAAGAGAACAGAAGTCTGAACACGCCCCGTGTCCAGTGAACACGGGGGCGTGCCCAGGAAGCAGCAGAAAAGACAAACCAGTAGAAGCTTCCATTGCTCACCACGGGGCCGTGCCCAGCGGACACGGGGGCGTGTTGAAAGTACAGCAGGCGCATTAATTGTAATTCGCAATTACAATTAATGAAGAGAGAGAATGTCAGACGGGCACGGGGCCGTGTCCAGCGGACACGGGGCCGTGTCCAGCGTTCTGTTCAGCCTATAAATAGAGGAGCTTGGTTCCATTCTCTCTCATCCCTTGGCACACCACCTCTCTCACACTTCATCCACCACCCATCACCACCATAACACCATCATCCACCACCATCATCCATTGTCCATCATAGAGTGTGTGAGTCGTCTCGGGATCCAAGATTGATCGTAAGAGTTCTTGACAATCAAGGCCATGTTTGCCTAAGTCTCTTACATCACTTGGTGAAGACAAGTGTTTAGTATAATACTTTTTATTTTTAATCTTTTGCACTTTTTATTTGGTTTTGTATTAATGACTTTAATAACTAGTTACTTATGTTGAAGGTGATCTTTCCTTATCGTTTGTCCGTGGTGTCTTGGCATTATTTTACTGTCTATATAAAATAAAAGATTTTCACCATTCATATCTCCACGGTCTATATGGAGGTATGTTGGCTACCCGGTCGGGGGTTAAGGGAACGGTTTGGTAAAGGTCTTGCCCTTGTTCAGCGTTTAGAGGTCCTGCTTGGGACCTGGGTCAAATTTAATAGGACCGCCTTCAATGCCCATGGGTATTGGATGGCGGGGATCCAAACTCTTTGACCCCCTCATAAGCTAACTACTATTAATACTATAACCCGGCTATTTAGGACTGTATCCCTGCTGACTCAGACTACTTAGTCGAGGGTAACGTCACCGCCGAAAACGGGGCCTACCATAATTTGCATTAATAACTTAATTCATTATCTTTCAATAATCCGACCCTTTAGGATTGTATCCTTGCTGACTCAAACTACTGGGTTGAGGGTAACGTCGCCTTCAAAAGAGGGGCCTACTACAATAACTAAGATAATCTCTTAAACAAGTGCAAAAGTGCGAAAATAATCAAAGGTTATACTAATACACGAGTCGGATCCAAGTGATTCATCTTGTCTATCTGTTTTTTATTTTATTTTATTTTTCAGCATTTAGTTAGTTTTTATTTTTCTTAGTTTAAAACATTTTTCTAACTTTTTGATTTGATTAGACGTTGAGGATAAACCGGTATTAAAAGCTCTTGTGTCCTTGGACGACCTCGGTATCTTACCAACACTATACTACGTCCACGATGGGTGCACTTGCCCATATGTGTGTTTAGTGTTAGTAAATATCGTGTTTTATAAATTTAAAACTTGGCTAAAAGTGTAAAAAGGGCTTAAATAAACATCTAAAAACATATACACACTTACGCACATCAGATGTCGAAGATGTAAGGCGTTTGGAGCCATGGAATGAGGAAATGAGTACCTTCGCTGACGGTATCGTTGATAACGCCGCGAAAACGGTCGAATAGGACGGCACGTTGGTCGTCATTGACGTTGTAGAGGGGGGGGGGGGAACTGTCGACAGTTGCAGCGGTGTCGATGCCGAAGGCGGCGCATGTGAGGCTTGTGAGGAACGAAACTGTTGCTTGATTGGATCCCGTTGTTGTAGGTTGAATTTGCAGAGAAAGGTTTAGAGAGAGAGGATGGGTTTTAGAGAGAGGGAGAGAGATATCTGGTGAATTGAAACAAATGAGGGTTTAGTAATCAAGATTCGCCACGTCATCCTTTCCACGTCATCAAGTCTGTGGGCACATAGGATAAGAAACAAACTTAGTTAGTAAATATTTAACTGAGTGGTGCTAGCACAAACTAAAAGTCAAGTTGGGGGTGCCGGGTGTCAAAGTATTAGTTGGGGGTGGCAATGGCCAAAGGCCGGAGTTGGGGGTGATAAAATCCAATAACCCTTAGCGAAATCCATCTCTTCAATTCACCAAAGTGACATTACTTTGATTGTTTTGACCCGTTTGGTTTCCTTAACGACATCCGTCGCTTTATCTTACCAAACAATCACCTATTGAGTCAAATTGACCTGTTTGACTATTATAGTGAAATCCATCACTTTTATTATAAAATCATAATTTTAAACTCTTGTTTAAATTGTTCGGTTTGTCTATACGGAATCCACCGTTTTGACACTCTCCAAACTTCATAACGATACATTTATCATTCAATAGAATTGGAATTAAATAACTAACAATTTCTATGAAGCGTATAGCCACGTACCTTTCAAATCTTCCCTTTTTGACGATTATCCGCTCCGCTTTGATTACTTGAAGTTCCACCCAAATTGCCTATAGAATTCAATTTGGACACATCACTTAAAACTGATAAGTCGATATTCAATACATAATGCTTCTAACGAATCAATTAAGCGATTTCTTCTTGTTTTCACATAATTCAACTTCATTTAAGCATTTTATCAAACATCTTGTGGGCGAAATTAGTATACTAATCCTAACAAGTTCATGATGAATATTTTTAACCATGTTACTTCATCATATTCAAGACTAGATGTCCCATATACACAACAGACATCTATAATTATATACTAGCCCTTCAATAATATCAATCATCACAAGGATTCATCCTTTTTAATCAAAACCCATTTACTACTCGTATGATAATTCATCAATTCAAGTGATTATGATTCAAAATCATCAAATTCTTATATAGGGCTTGTTCCTAGACTTGTAATCATCCTAATTTAGTCATAACATCAATCAATTCTCCAATAATTTCAGTTATGAGAATTCAAGAATAATCAAAACATCATCACATATCAAATTTACACATACCTTGTGATATACTAAGTATGAGGATCACGAATTTAGCTTAGAATCGAATGAAATTCGGTTTCTCTCTTTGATTTTTAGTAGAAATGGGTGAATTAGGGTTCAAGAACAAAGATGTTTGCTCCTAGGTGTTTGGTCGAACAGAATACCACACACAGAGTGTGTGTATGATGTTTATCCTGTGTTTTAAAACAACTTTCAATTATTACACAATTGGGCCCTCTAGTTTTTAGAATAGGTAAACTGATTAGAACCCTTGGTTTCCCCATCCTTTATATCTTGTATTTAACTAGGTTAATATTCCTAGTTTTTATTTTTCACTAATTTATTATTAATATTATAACTCATACATGTACACACACATATATAGTTTAATATTTTAGTGGTGTTACAAGTTTACCCCCCTTAAAGAGGATTTCGTCCTCGAAATCGTAATACGTACCAAATAAGGAAGGGTATAAGCGTCTCATCTCTTCTTCGGACTCCCAAAAGTGGTGTCCGATCCCTTCCGATGTTCCCATTTGACTTTAACTTGATTGATTTCTTTGTTTCTTAAGCTTTTAACTTTTCGATCAAGAATTGCGATAGGCTTTACGACATAGTTCAGTTTATCGTCAACTTCAATGTCGTTGTAGCTTATGTAAGCTGTTTCATCAACTAAGCACTTTCGCTGATGTGAAACATGGAAAGTGCTGTGTATACTGCTCAATTCTTCTGGCAATTTGAGTCGGTAAGCTACCTTACCCACACGTTCCATAATTTTCAGTGGCCCAATGAATCTTGGACTCAATTTCCCCCTTTTTCGGAATCGATGACCCTTTTCCACGGAGATACCTTGAGCATAACCATATCACCAACCTGAAACTCGATTGGTCTCCGTCTTTTATCCGCGTAAGATTTCTGCCGATCTTGGGCAGCTTTCAAATGAGCCCGGACCATTTCAATCTTTTCATTAGTGATCCTGACTACATCTTTGTGGGCTAATTCTCGCGGACCCACTTCATCCCAACACACCGGGGTTCGACACTTTCTGTCGTAAAGCATTTCGTATGGAGCCATTCCAATACTGGAATGATAGCTGTTGTTATATGAAAACTCAACTTGTGGTAGATAGACATCCCAGCTACCGCCAAAATCGATAATACATGCTTGTAGCATATCTTCGAGTGTTTGAATAGTTCTTTCGCTCTGCCCATCGGTCTGCGGATGATATGCGGTACTAATGAACAACTTAGTACCCATCTGCTGTTGGAAATCACGCCAAAAGTTTGAAGTGAACCGTGTATCTCTATCCGATACGATAGACACCGTCACTCCATGGCGAGATATAATTTCATTCGTCTATACTTTTGACATCTTCTTAAATGTGTAAGTCTCACGAATTGAAATAAAATGGGCACTCTTGGTCAATCTATCAACTACTACCCAAATGGCATCAAATCCACGTGTAGTTTTTAGTAGTTTAGTTAATAGATCCATAGTGATGTGCTCCCATTTCCACACCGGAATGTCTAATGGCTGAAGTTTACCGTAAGGCTTCTGGTGTTCTGCTTTTACTTGTAAACAAGTTAAGCATTTTTCAACATACTTAATTATGTCTCGCTTCATTTCGGGCCACCAATAGTTTTGTTTCAAATCTTGGTACATCTTGGTAGCTCCCGGATGAATAGAATAGCGGGACTTGTGGGCTTCATCAAGAAGAAGAGCTTTAACATTACACGTGTTTGGAACCCAAATTCGATCGAAACGGGTTTTCAATCCATTACTACTATCTTTCAAGTCTTAGAGCCGGCCCACAATTCTTTCCTTTTTCAGATTCTCTTCTTTTACAGTTTCAATTGTGCCTCTTTAATTCGTTCAAGTAAACCCGAGGTCACTACTAACTGCATCGACTGCACCCGAATGGGCGAATATTCTTCTTTTCTGCTTAGTGCATCTGCAACTATATTGGCTTTTCCGGGATGATAATGAATTTCACAATCATAATCCTTCACCGTCTCTAACCAACGTCTTTGTCTCATATTCAACTCCTTTTGATCAAAGAAATACTTGAGACTTTTATGGTCAATGAAAATAGTACATTTTACACCACACAGGTAATGCCTCCATATCTTTAAGGCAAAAACCACTGCCGCTAATTTAAGATCGTGTGTCGGATACTTCTTTTCATGGATCTTTAATTGTCTTGAAGCATACGCGATCACTTTCCCTCGTTGCATAAGTACACACCCGAGACCAAGCTGGGATGCGTCAGAATAGATGACCATGTCTTCAGTCCCATCTGGTAATGTTAATACCGGAGCACCAGTCAACTTTTCTTTAAGTATTCGAAAGGCATTTTCTTGTGCGCTTCCCCATACAAATTTCTCATCTTTACGGGTCAACTTGGTTAATGGCGTTGCGATTTTGGAGAAATCTTGTATAAATCTCCAATAATAACCCGCAAGACCTAGGAAACTTCTAATTTCTGATGGATTCTTCGGAGGTTTCTATTTAGACACAGCTTCTATTTTAGATGGGTCCACCGACACACCATCGGCACTGATAACTCACGTAGCCAAAAGGCACATTTTGCAAACTTCGCGTAAAGTCTTTCACGCCTAAGTGTTTCAAGTACTTCACGCAAATGACACTCGTGATCCGTTTCGCTCTTCGAATACACGAGAATATCATCGATGAATACTATCACCGACTTATCTAGCATTGGTTACAGACGCAGTTCATGAGGTCCATGAAAGCCGCAAGTGCATTTGTTAATCCGAATGACATTAATAAAAATTCGTAATGTCCATAACGTGTTCTGAACGCCGTTTTCGGTATGTCTTCTTCTTTTACCTTCAATTGGTGATAACCCGACCTTAAGTCGATCTTTGAAAACCAACTCACGCCTTGCGGCTAATCGAACAAGTCGTCGATCCTAGGAAGCAAGTATCGATTCTTACCGTGAGTTTTTTTAACTCCCGGTAATCAATACACATTCGCATGCTTCCGTCTTTCTTCTTTACGAATAATACTGGCGCTCCCCACGGAGAAACGCTCGGCCGAATAAATCCTTTATCGAGAAGGTCTTGCAATTGTGATAACAATTCTTGTAGTTCCAATGGCGCTAATCGATAAGGAGCCTTGGCTACCGGTTTCGCGCTCGGAACTAATTCGATGCCAAACTCCACCTCGCGTTCAGGTGGTAACCCCGTTAGATCTTTTGGGAAAACATCTTCAAACTCCCGTACGACTGGTACGTCTTTAATTTCTAGAGACTCTTTAGTCGAATCATGTATGTAAGCCATATACGCCTTACATCCGTGTTGGACAAGCTTATAAGCTTTAATAAACGAGCAGATTATGGGGCTGCAACTTTTCTCCCCATAGATAGTAACATGTTTTCCGCTCGGAGACATTAGTTGTATCTCCTTACGGTTGCATATTACTTTCGCGTGATATCGAGCTAGCCAATCCATCCCGATTACCACTTGAAATTCTCCCATTGACATGGGAATTAGATCGACGAAACATTCTTCATCGTCAATGCTCAATTTGCAGTTCCAGCACATATCACAAACAATAAAACTTTTATTATTACCTATTTCTACTTATAGAGGCATAGGTAATTTCGTTAATGTGAATGTAGGGTGTTGAATAAATCAATGTGAAACAAAAGATCTATTCACACCCGTATCAAATAAAATTCGTGCTGGAATTGAATTTACAAGAAATATACCTGAAACAACATCAGGTTCAGCTTTAGCCTCTGCGGCTGTCATGTGGAAAGACCTTGCCCTCGCTTTCTGGGCATCAGACTTTGCGTCAGCTGTGTCTTTGGTTCCAACCAACTTCGGACATTCAGACTTTTTATGTCCCAGTTTATAACATTTATAACCCACTGACACCTTCCCCGGGCAATTTGCAACCACATGTCCCACTTTTCCGCAAGCAGGACATGGTTTGTTTTTAAAATAACATTCGCCCTTGTGAGTCTTTCCACATATTTTGCATTGAGGTACTCCCCCTTTTGCAACTCCTTTCTTAGGAGCTTCATTAGGCTTTGGTTTCTTTGCAGGGCTTGGGTTCACATCAAACACCCTCCTTTCACTCCTTTCAATTTGTTTCTTCAACTCTATCTCTCTTTCACGTGCGGCATTTACTATCTCTGTAAGATGCTCGTATTTTGAAGGAGTCACAAACTCCCGATACTCCGCACTTAGCATGTTATAGTAATAGTAAATCTTCTGTTCTTCATTTTGCACCAACTCATCACAAAACCTGAGCTTGTCAAGAAACACTCCCGTGATCTTTTCTATCGACTCACCATTATGCCTCAGCTGAATAAACTCTTCTTTAATCCTGTTTAACACAACCTAAAATTGAAATGGTTAAACGGGGATGTTGACAAAGGTGTATAGTATGGTTTCAAATTTTAAACACTAAAACCAACAAAAGAAAACATAACATATAAAATCTTTAAATGAAGGAACGCAAATGAACATAAACGAGCGAACATAAATAAACACATTACTGAATGTTCACGGACATAAACAAATTAACGCATCCTCTGTTTATGTTCGTTTGTTTAACTTGTCGAACGAAATTTCTTGTTCGTGTTTGTTCGTTTATTAAACGAACTTTCCCCCGACCGGTTCACGAACTTTTCACTGAAAGTTCGATTTATTTACAGCCCTTTCCACAAGACACGAATGAGAAAACATATCATGAACTTATTAATTTATCTTTTTCATCCCGTCTTGGTCATGTACAACATAATACATTAATACTACATAGTACATACTATGCATGTGAGAAAAATAAGAAACAATCTTTATTTTGAACATCAAAGACCCAATACATCTGGGATCATCCTTTCACCTGAAGAAACGGATGCAGTGGTCTGGTCTATACAGTTAAGACTAAAGGGTATGGTTCGGCTCATCTCCACGGGGATGAGCCTCTACGTAGGCGCCACGTAGGCGGCTCGTGGGGGATGAGCCTCCATGAAGGATGGAGGGGGATGGAGGATGGGGCCCCACCTCATTATTTTATAATTTCCTAAGTTTTAATTTAATAACCTAAGTTAATAAAAACTTTATAAAAATTAAAAAATACAACATAAAACAACATAAATAATTTCATTTCATAACATAAAAAAAATTACATTTCCTAAAAAAAATTACCGAAAAATAAAAATAAAAAATTACATTTCCTAAAAAAAAATTACCGAAAATAAAAATAAAAAAAAAACCTACGATGTCCATTTTTTTTCACCTCTTCCTTCATCCTCCGATAAACCTCGCGTTCATCCTCCGGAATCGAGTCGAGATCCAACCTCATAATCCTAAAATCTTCCGCTCGAGCATAGTCGGACGACACGGTTTTCTTGTGAGTATATTTTTCGGCCGCGAACTCTTTGAACGAACGGAATTCGTTTATCAAGTCGTCCATTTTTGACGATGCCTTCTCGCCCCTACCTCCACTCGAGCCGCCACCTCCACTCGAGCCGGCCGCTTTTCGCTTTCCGGCCGCTTCTTTTTTTGCTTTGTCCCTTCCGGTGGGACGTTCCGACTCGTGAACGGGCAACACATCCTCGTCATTTTCCGGGTCGTCGTTTATGTCGATTTGACAACGAGCGGTGGAGCCTCCTGCACTATAACTTTCGGACTCGGAAGTTTTAGTGCGTTTGGCCGTTGCGACCTCATTTGGAACCGGCTTCCATTTTTGTTCTTTCCTTACAACGTTCCATGCTCGGAAGTGCGGGAAAGGCGTTGGATTTTGAGAGTCCCACTTGGCGATAGCAAGGTTAAGAATGTCCTCGTCGTTACTCCCGCTAGGAGGAGAAATAGGGATGGCAATGGGTCGGGTTTGGGACGGGTTTAGGTAATCCCAAACCCAAACCCGATTAGCTAAGCTTGTCCCAAACCCGTCCCAAAACCCGTCGGGTTTCTAGCGGGTAAATACCCATCGGGTATCGGGTATACCCGCGGGTTTTGGGTAAACCCGTTAATTTAAAAAGATTACTCGTTGGGTATACTCATCTCAAAACTCATTGGGTATCTATCGGGTAGCTACTAACCGATTACATTTTGTATTTTTATTATAAAAATATATATCAAACAACTACAATGTATACGGAATAGAATACCCATATATGTAAAAAAAATGGATGTATCATATATATTCCTATTAATAATATAAAAGAAATTATATCGGGTATACAATCGGGTAAACGGGTACACTTTATCGGGTAATTGGGTCGGGTAAACGAGTATATCACTAAATCCCAAACCCGTCCCAAACCCGCGAAAAAAATAAAAACTATTCCCAAACCCGTCCCAAACCCGATTAACCGACCCCAAACCCGTCCCAAATGTGTCGGGTTACGGGATTACCCATCGGGTTCGGGTTTGATTGCCATCCCTAAGGAGAAAGGTAAATTTGGTTATAAATCGCGTTAAAGTTGTTGATGACCTTGCTCATTTTACGCCACTTGCCCGAGACGGATTCGATATCACGAGCCGGACCATGCTCCATAATCGCGTTAAATCTATCCGTTGTCTTCTTCCAAAAACTACTACCCGTTTGGTTGTTTCCTAAATTTTAAAAAATATTGCATTAGTAATTTTTTTTTTTTTAATTTAAATTAAAAGTTTGGTTCATACCGACTATCGGGCAAGTAGAGGCCTTAACAAACGCCATTGCTAGCGCCTCCTCTTCTACTTTCGTCCAAGGTCTCCCCTTTGCTCTCGGTTTTGGCGCGGTTTCGGGTTCAACCTTCTTTCCCTTCCCCTTGTTTTTTTTTTTGCGCGTGAGCTCTTGCGGTGGCGATTCGGGGACGACTTCTTCATCATCATCGTCAAGTTGAACGGGGGTTGCGATTGCGATTGGAGTTGTTCAAACGTGTTGCGTTGCATGATTTGTTGGAGCGCTTGGTATTGTTGAATTTGTTGAAGTTGAGACATTTGTGAGAAGGCGTTGGGTGTTTGTTGGAAACCCGAAAACGGAAATTGCGAAGCCCCCCACGAAGGATCCATAGTCGGAGTGTAAGCGGGACTCGAAAAAAAATTAGGTTGGTTCGGATTGGGATTATTTGGGTTGGGGTTGTTTGGGTTGAATGGATTCATGATTAGAGCAAATTGTATAAAAAATATGGAGTGTTTTTATAAAAAAAGAAAGAGAATTGGAGAAGAATAGGAGTAGAATGGGAGAGAATGGTATAAAAAAGGATGAGATTGTGGTATTTATTTAAAATGAAAATGAATTTTTTTTTTATTAAAAAAGCCGTTGTTTAACGGCTATATCATTCAAAAGAGGAGCGGCGGACCCGGCTGTGGATTGCCGGGTGTGACGAGCCGAGCCCCAGGGGACGGTGTGGGGGACCGGCGCCGATCCTAGCCGGGCCTCAGCCGGCCCCCATACCTTCTAGTCTAAAAAAAAACCCACAACTAGGAAAATTCCATAGCTCAACATGGAGCAAACGGTTCTAAGCAAGACTCTAACCCATGACATAAACAAAGTCATCAAAGTAACGTTGGACCTAATGGCTTTTAGTTGAAGTCAATAGTTGCCTTCAACACACTTTTTAAATATATCTTACATAAGAATATCAACGGCCATTAAGAAGATAAGAATATCAATGATTTCTTAAGTTCACATACAAAGTGTCTTATCGTACAAAACATACGAAAGACATGAAAAAGCCAAAAAAATGTTGTGGCATTTTCGTAATTTTTTACTCGTAGAGTAATTATCAAAATTACTTTACAAATGATCTTGTAGGGTAATTTTGATCTTGTAAAGTAATTTTCTAAAATGTTCTTGTAGCGTAATTTTGATCTTGTAGAGTATCATAATTACTCTACAAACGATCTTGTATAGTAATTTTGATCTTGTAAGGTAATTTTGTAGAGTAATTTTGAATTGTATGTTGTTTGATAAACTTGCAAAGTAATTTTGATACACTTGTAGAGTAATTTTGATACAAAGTAATTTTGATACACTTGTAAAGGAATTTTGATAATTACCATACAAGATCAAAATTACTCTACAAGATACACTTGTAGAGTAATTTTGATAATTACACTACAAGATCAAAATTACTCTACAGGAATATTTTACAAAATTACTCTACAAGATCAAAATTACCTTACAAGATCATTTGTACAATAATTTTGATAATTACTCTACGAATAAATAATTACAAAAATACCAACGCGTTTTTTCAGCAAAACCTTCAGTTCGTACGTTTTGTACGTTAAAGTTATTTGTATTTGATCTTCTGTCTTCTCATTAGTAAAATGATTTTTTTTTATCTAATTGGGGAATTGGCCTGTAATAATCTCACTTAGACCTTATTGGCCATTAATAATCCCACCTCAGAATATTCCCCCCACCAGTCCTACCTTTCACTTATTTTTCCTACAATGGTCCCCCGTTAAAAAAACTTAACGGAGTTAAGTTTTTTTCCAAATTACAAACAGATTTTTTAGGGCTTTTGATCAGAACGATGATACGAGTCCATTGATGTAAAACTTACTTCGAAATGGTGCTCCAAGTGACTTGATTTTATTTAATTGGAAATTTAAACACCCGAATTGAAGCGCCGTTTTCATCGTTTGGAGCACCGTTACGAGGCAAGTTTTACATCAATGGACTCGTATCGTCGTTCTAATCAAAAGCCCTAAAGAATCAGTTTGTAATTTGGAAAAAAACTTAACTCCGTTAAGTTTTTTTAACGGGGGACCATTGTAGGAAAAATAGGTGAAAGGTGGGACTGGTGGGGGAAATATTCTGAGATGGGATTATTAATGGCCAATAAGGTCTAGGTGGGATTATTACAGGCCAATTTCCCCTATCTAATTTAAATTTCATAATCACACAATACTAAAGAAAGGATGTTAATAATCAAGAACGGAAAACATTTTAAATGATTAACCTACAATAAAAATACCTTTTCTATATAGTTGCTTATCATATCATATATAAAATGATTTATAGAATAAAAAACATATAAACAAGAATAGTACAACAAAAATAATTTGATTGAAGAAAAAGCACATGACAAAAGGTTCCCAATTTCCCATGTACTCATGACATAGGTGGTTGAATGTTTGTCAAAAAGTTTATACACAAATATGGCATTCTTTACTACCCTTTCTACTAGTTTGTGCTACTCCTTTACAAGCTTATACCCATTCCTGTGGGTATGGTGCACTCAAGAATTATAAAAAAAAGTATCAAAAGTACCATTTTTGTAAATAAATAGAAAATGAACAAGCTTCACTTCTATATTTCCTCAAATAATCAAAACTTGTTCAGGATAATCCAGTAGAATTATCACACTTGCATATTGTTTGGTAAATCTCTAATGATTAAACCAACATATTTAAACAATAATTTCTCCTTTGACATCGAATTCTCGGGAATTTGGCGGTTGGGTTAATGAAGGCGATTCGGTTTCGAGAGAAGGAAAACCATTGGAAATGGTTTCCCTTGACACATTTTCATCATTTTCCCGTCTTCTACGATCCAAGAAGGCCGGTTTTATTGGCGATTTTACCATTTCAGCCTTCCAAGTCAGCATCGCCACGATTTCTGACATGGCTGGCCTTATGTCTGGAAGAGGTTGAAGGCATAATAAAGCCACATGAATTGTCTTCATAACCTCCCTCACTGAAAAACCATCTTTTTGCATTCTTGGATCTATGAGATTAATCATTTTTGATCTCTCATATAGCTTCCATGCCTTGTATCATGAAACATGCAAACTAGTCATTAAGATTGTTTTCGCTAACTAAAAACGGATGCATTGATTCTAATGTCCAAAAAGAATGATCATCAAGAGACGATACAAATATACGATTGTCGATTTTTTGATTAAATCAACAATAATTAATTTCTTTGAAAATAAACTATAACATATGTATTATTTTAAAAAGAGTAAATTACAAAAATCGTCCTTTATGTATGTCATTTATTGCAAACTGTGTCTTTATCTTCAATAATTACAGAAAACGTACTCGATGTTTGCAAACCCTTGCAAGTTATGTCCTTTAGCCCTAACTCAGTTAATTTTTTGTGGTTAAATCTGACCAAATGGACCCCACATGAGGGTATTTTGGTCATTTTACTGTCATGTGGGGTCCATTTGGTCAGATTTAACCACAAAAATACCGTCGTATAGGGTCCATTTGGTCAGATTTAACCACAAAAATTAACTGAGTTAGGGCTAAAGAAAATAACTTGCAAGGGTTTGCAAACATTCAGTACGTTTTCTGTAATTATTGAAGATAAAGGACACAATTTGCAATAAGTGACATACATAAAGAACGATTTTTGTAATTTACTCTTTTAAAAAAATTAAGCTTTTCATTCGGTTTAGTACTTTTAATAAGTAGGTTTCTAATCTCTTCAAATTAACTTAGATGTTAATATTGCTAGCAAGATGTAAATGGCATACATATTCGGGGAGATATTGCGTTTCGGATGATAGTGTAAGATCGGTGTTTCTCCTGCCGCTAATGATCTCCAGAACCACAACTCCGAAACTGTATATGTCGGCCTTTTCAGACAATTCGCCCCTGATGACATATTCAGGGGCTGTATAACCTCTACATGTCACAAAAACAAATTGTAAAAACTTAAATATTTAAAAAAATATATATATATATTTAGAACTCTTACAATGTTCCAGCGAACGTGGTACTGAGATACGCTTGATCCTCAGGGAAGAACCTGGCCAGACCAAAATCTCCGATTTTTGGCTGAAAATTTCCGTCAAGTAAAATGTTGCTGGCTTTAATATCTCTATGAACAATTCTGATATGTGATTCTTCATGTAAGTACTGCAATCCCCGAGCGATACCCAAGATAATTTGGAACCGAGTCTTCCAGTTCAGATACTGATTGCTTTTGCCTGTTTATAGAGTCTATGAGAAGATCAAAAAACAAACACAAATCTGATGAGATTTAAGAAACGGAGTTTAAGGTTTATACCATATATAATACGGTCTAAACTCCTGTTTTTCATGTATTCATATACGAGTACCCTTTGAGGTCCTTCACAACAGCAGCCAAGAAGGCGAACGAGGTTCTTGTGTTGTATGCTTGTAATCATCCTCACCTCCGCAAGAAACTCTGCCTCTCCTTGATGTGATTTCTCGAACGATAGTTTCTTTATCGCTACCAGCCTCCCGTCTTGTAACTTACCCTTTATAAAATATTAAATCAAATTATGAATTGTTCAATAATATTACCTCATTAAATAAATCGTCTATTATCAGGTGTTAAACAACGAAGATTTAGAACCAACATACTCGATAAACAGGTCCAAATCCACCTTTTCCGAGCAGATTACACTCATGGAAATTCTTAGACGCTTCCTTTAACGTCCGAAAGCTAAAATAGCTTATTGTCTCAAGTTTCCCACTAAAATAATCTTTTGCAGCTGGAATTTACAAAAAGAGGTTTAATCTACTAATATGAAATATGAAGTCGTCATCACACGATCCACCTTAAACAAAAACATATAGTAGATTACACGAACGAAAAATGAGATAAAGCGTATAACCTTTGCAGCTGTCTTTTCGCTTGACGCACCTTCCTAGCTGTGGTGGTCTGACAAATTTCCGGAACACCACAATAAGAATTAGCAAACATACGAACACGATGAATCCTCCTACCAAAAAGTATAAGTGCGCATTGTGGGGCTTTGTATATGAGCTTTGTTGATCAAATGATAGAGGCTCTTCTGCATAAAGAAATTATTGTTATACAATAAACACCTTTTCTATACATATTAACATCATGCTCATATTAATTTGAACACAAACATGATATACAGTTGATACTTGTTAACTATAATCCTTAGTAATCAACATAGTTATTAAAGAATTAATACTATTCTTCAAACAAAATAAACTAAGCTATTATATGACATTTAATATCATCTGTTTGGTACCAAAAGTTCTAAAATATTAGAAATATGGCTAAAATCTTGCCGGAATTTAGAGAATTTGGCCGGAAACTCTCCAGAATCTCGCCGAAATTTGTGCCTGAATCATCATCACCTGGAGAATTAAAGCGCAATTGACTGACTTAAAGCGCAATGCCCTCGCCTAGCTTGGAAAATGGGCCTAGGCGCAAGAGGCGATGGCTTTTAATAACTAAGGTAATCAAGATTAGGCCACTAAATTACAATAATGCAAACCCGACGCACAAGGCTCCTGCATGCGCATGCCCGTGTAGCTGTCAGGCCAACGTGGGCCCGATGACGCATCGTAATCCTGCATTTCCACAAACTCCAGGGGTGGATATAGCTTGATAATAGGGTAGCCCCGCAACCCCTTGACACTCTGGCAGTAGCGTAAATTTTGGAAAAAATTGACGTTTTTTCGTTTTCGCTGCCCTACAGAAAAGAAAATTTTGAAACGTTGCCTGTGACGTTTTTTTCTAGATCCGCCACTGCACAACTCGACACGTAACCTCAAACAAGATCAAAATTTATAGGTACACTAGATCTTCTTCAACCAATTTTTATCAAAAACACTAATTTTATCCCTTAACGATTAAATGAATCAAATAATATTCTATATCATTAATGCACACCAAGTGTTTGTTAAAATTCCTCAACGACAAACTTTAAAAAAAAAATCCAAATAACGAAAACCAAGATAAATACCTTGAAGTAGACGACACATATCTTCTTATTCCAATGTTTACAGTCTCTCTTCCCTGCAACAGCAGGAATAAAATGGTGGGTATTTTGAGACCCAGAACTTTCTTTTTGTTTGTCTTGAAATATTGGGAGATGGAGAATAACAGAGCAAAAGAGGAAGTGACACGACAAAAGTGGGATGATTGAAGCAGACATGACAAATTATCGGAGATTTCGAAGTGTAATAAGTTCAAAATTGAGGTTGTCTTGTTGTTGAAGACGGCAGATAAAGAGAGATTTGGGAATAATATTAGTGAGGGGAAAAGGAAAGATTTTGGAATTGTAGGGGGCAGTCATCAACGAATTTTACAGAATCTTTGTCCTGTTTAACGTTTGGATTCTCTTTCTTGTTGAAACCGTACAAAAGTATATATGGTTAAACTAACAAAGTTACTTTTTATTAGTATGGGGTTCGGATATCTCTCTGAATTTTAGATTGGACTATTTTGATTGTATTTTTTGATGTGTATGACTGCCTATTTTCATACCCTTCAAGACGCTTTGTATAGGCCTATACGAGGCGTCTAAGGTTATTTTATCCGACCAACCACTGAACATCGTACCATGTCACATCAGTCACATCAGACGGGGCGTCTAGGCCTGTACGAGGGAACAAGAGACGCCTCGTCTAAGGCTATACGAGGCGTCTTGAGGACTAATGTGACTAAGTGTTTGGCACGCGACATAAAGCAATATGGGGCGTCTAGGTCTATACGAGGCGTCTCTGTTTCAAATAAATAGGAACTTGCAGTGCATTATTCATCCACCCGAGCATAGTCCTTCCGTTTCTTCTATTTCTTCGAAATATATTTTCTTGTTTGCATTCGTGTTTTTATCACTGTGAAGTGTTGAAATGTCATCATACTATGATGATAACTATGTCTTTGGGCAGTATTCTGGCGACTCATGGGTGCCCGAAAACGTTCCGGTAACAGTTATCAGCTTAACTGTTTTAATTACTTGTTGTTTTAATTAATTATTTACTAATGATGATACCGTTTTTTGGAGGAGTCTGACGTTCCCGATTCTAATGAGCAAGAGGAGGTTGTGTCTAGTGTACAAGAAAAACAAAACAGACCGTTTGTAAATTTGAACACGCATCCCCCTTGTTTTGGTCAAAAATTACTTAAGTAATTAAGTGATCAAATTAGTTAAGTGAGGTAGTGTGCTAGATGTCTTCGTGAAAAATATGTTGATTAAGTTGTTAATAAAAACAGTTTTCAGGATATAGCTCAGGATATCGAGCTATATCTACAATCAAACAATGAGCAAAAAAGGTAAAGGGTGACACGGGATGTACGAGGAAAGCCCTTGATCAATCTAGATCGCCGGCACAAAACCTCGGGAGCTGACAATCGCAACTGCTTTGTTCTTCTTATTACTTCAAATATCAGGATACAGTGCAGGATATGATGCGGATCGACTAGGTGTTACAATGCGATTTGAATACAAGTGTAAGTGTTTTGTGAGTGATTGCAGCTAGAGAGCAAGAGTGTTCGAAAAGAATGTATGTGTTCTATCTGATCCGATCAATCCTATTTATCGTAAAACGAAACTAACAAACTAGCCTATAAATCCGGGATATAGCGAATATTCCCTTTGTGAACGTCGTAGTCTACGTCTTCCGGCTTCAACGTTCCTATTTCAACAGATTAGTCCGAGTCTTCGGGAGAACAGGTCCACTCGAACGTTATAGGCTTGCTTCATTAATCTGCACGTGAATTAATTAGTCATTACCAGGATACTGTGTCAGGATGTTACCAATATCCTGATCCGGTATCCTGATCACAATAAAAGAAACATAGTCAGAATATTATTCAGGATATATGAGCAGAAAACCACCCATAACAATTGCCCCAAAATATATCTGTTGGTATACCAATTCCAACGGATATATTTTAAACCTTATCTCCTATACCGAGGCAATTAAGTTGATGTGTCGGTTGAAATGACTCGCTACAACTTCCAACGTGATATTTACTCAACACTCCCTATATCCATCCTATATCTACTCGAATCGTTTGCTTTATGATCATAACAATCCAAGCAAATTTCAGATATTATTCTTCCCTTTCTCTTCTGTTTTTTCCTTACTAAGATCCTCCATGGCCAACCGAACAAGATCCCAAACGGCAGACTCTGTTCCTACCTTCCGTGAACAGAACCTGCTAAAAGAACCTTCAAAGGAGGTGTGTTCGTTTGATAATGCTGATATCGCAGCCTTACGAACTTCTGGTGCCTTCCCCACCGGAGCAATCATTCGTCCGTTTGACCGAGAGGTCCGATTGGATTTTTGCTCCAACGAGTGGGTATGCTTTTTCGCTTATCCTTTCTCAATAGGGCTCCGATATCCATTCCCAGCCTTCATATCTCGCATTTTTGATCTTACCGGCCTTAGTTATGCCCAAATCATGCCTATGGTTTGGCGCGTGCTAGTCACCTTGGATCAAATTAAAGCTCGTCACATGCCTGACCTGTGCATCGAAGATCTTCCAATAGCATATCGTCTAAGGTCCCATGGTAATAGCCGTTTTCTCCTCTTCTCCACTTCTAAGAACCCCCTGATCCTCAAGGCCACTAAGAACGAAGATCAGTGGCAAAGAAAGTTCTTTTTCGTAAAAAGGATTCCATCGCCAAGGGTTTTGACCTGCCAGTAGAGTGGTTGACTTCGGGTAGGATTTAGGGTTTTAGGAATATCCCCAGTCGTATCCTGAGACTGTATCTTGAACTGATATCCTGATATATTTATTTTTTGTAGTGAACTTCAAGGGATTGGCTCCTCCAAGTGCTGAATCAGAAGGAAGAATAAAGGAAATCTACAAGCTCCCGGAAAGTGAAAGGACCTTTACCCTGTTATTCACAAGCTTAAGCCAAAGATCAAGTTCCAACATGTCTGGTAAGTATAATTTTAAAAGTTATTTTCATTTATTAAACCAATTATATTCTAAAAATATATGAAGACTGGGTGTTTCTCCCCTTTACGCAGTGTCGGTCATAAATCTTGAAGGATTCGAACTCGAGGAGTTGGATAGCTATTCCGGTCCTATGCAAGTCAAGCAGGAAGCGAATCCTAAACCAGCTGTCACGTCGAAACCCACCAGCTCCAAGGCCACCGCTGCTTCCAAGCCTTCCACTGCTTCAAAGCCACGCGGATCCAGTTCCCGTAAGAGGAAGGAGCCAGACTCCCCTACTGCCTCAAAAGTCTTTCCATTTGAGAACCACGGATTCTCGGAGTCCAGCAAGTTCATGACTGGCTTCCTTAATCAGGTAGGTATCCTCGTCCTATATCCTGCACATATATGCTGGTTACATTTTTTGGGTACACATATTGATACTTGTTCACCCGTTTGCAGGGGCTTGAGCGGTTGGTGTTCCTGTACGAGGATTCATGCGGTCTGAACAAGATGCTGGAGGCTAGGTTGAGGAAGGCAGAGACCACCGTTGCAGATCAAGCATCAATCGCCGTCGCCAAATCACAGCACTATGAGGACAAATACAAGGCGATGATCCAGGAGCATCAAGCTGCCCTCAAGAAGGCTACCCAAGAAGCCCAGGCTAAATATGATGCATCTCAGGTTCAACACGAACAGGACATGGACTCTTACCGGGAAAGCCTTAAGGGTTCCGTCGTTATATCTTTTCTCCAAACCAGGTTGAAAATGGCCTATGAGGCCAAGACCATGGGCCTTGAATGCCTTTCATGGAATGTTGAAGCTTGGGAGACAAAGTTGAGGGATCTCGATGGCAATCCCGTGGAGCATTCTGCGAAGCCTGCTGTTGAGGAGCCTGCTAAGGTGGCTGAGAAGGTGGCTGATGCTTGTGGTGATGCTGGAGTAAATGCTGGTACTGATGAAGCCATGGTCGAAGAGGGTGCTGCCCCTTGAGAGCAGTGAAATGGGCGATGATGGATGTTGATGCTGAGGCCGGAGCCCATTTTTTAAATTTGGTAGTTTGTGGTCTTTGAACAATTTCTTTTTCTTGTCTGTTGAACAATTTTAATTTCCTGCATGTAGATAATATGATGGCCAAAGGTGGAGGGATCCTGAGTTTCAGGGCGAAGCCCTTGGTCATCAGTTAGTATGGTTTGTTTTGAACACTTTTAACAATTGAAGGTGGAGGTATCTTGGGTTCCAAGACGAAGCCTTCAATTGTTAGGTAAATATGATAGAAAACTAATCGTGCTTTTGGTGGATGGGCCTCGGTTTGAGATGAAACCAAAAGCACAATCTTTTGCTATGTTAATAATATAACCTTTTTATGACCTTACCTATTGTTGTCCTTTTTTTGTAAAGCTTGTTTTGATAACAGTTATTTGACTCGAATACAGTTTCAATTTTCAATCTAAGTATCATATCTCAAACATTCCGACCAAATACCCTGAAATATATCCTGAGAATATATCCTGATCAGGATACTCATAAATGTTATAATCAAACTTTTGTTAAACACAATTTCAGAAATTTAGACAATTTAGATAAGGCTTTTAAAGGAAAAAAAGGAAAGATCATACCAGATACAGAGTACAACCCTATCCTTAAACTTCAATCCTTTTGCAACCCTTCCATCGAAGATGTCCCCAGTCTGGGATACTTAGTGGACCAGGCCCAAGCTTGATCCTTTGAGCTTTTCACAATGCCTTAGTAGGAATGTCCCTTGTTCATGTCATTCTTAAATACTTAGGAACTCTTGTGATCACAACTGATTTCACACTTATGTATAACTTTAGTACCACAGGGGATAAAACCTAAATATCCTGGAGATAGATCCTCAATATTCTAGGGATAAACCTTGAGCATACCGGGGAAAACCCCAAATTTTCGTGCGCTACAGGCGGGAGTGTATAAACTCCAAGACTTAGAAAGGTGAAAACCTTAAAACCTTAGAGAGTATGAAAATACCCTTTCGTGAGAGAGGGTGATCAATCCTCATATACCTTTAAGATCCAGGATACAACCAACAATAACGAAATTGTCAGCCACTTTTACATGGAGTGGTCCCGCTATCTTGAACTATCCCCGGATAACTTGCGCTCCAGGCGGGGTGTCTAAACCCAATTCGAGAGAAAGGTGAATACCTTTAAACCTGTGAAGGGATCAGGATCCCTTAAACGTGAGAGAGGGGGCCAATCCTCTAATCTTTCGGATTATCCTGAGTGTATATCCTGGAGTCATATCCCGAAGCATATTCTGCAAAACAACCTTAAACTAAGGTGGGTGTTAGCCTGGCTAACACCCCTCCGATGCTTAAGTAAGTACTGGGTTCAAATAAAATAGTATTATATTTAAAAGAGATAGAATTCATACCATCTTGAGTTAGAAATTAAATTCTAAACTCACTTGAAATAGGCTTTGAGGTGTATAGCATTCCAGGATCTTGGTAGTATATCCCCCTCCATATTCTTAAGCCGATATGCTCCTTTCCCAGATTCCGATTCAATCTCATAAGGTCCTTCCCACTTCGGAGCTAATTTTCCATCAGCAGGATTAGTAGTATTCTGAAAAGCCTTCCTTAATACCCAATCTCCAACTTGAAATCTTCTAGTCCTTAGGTTCTTGTTGTATGCTCTGGATATCCTCTGTTGGTAAGCTGCCATTCTCAACTTTGCCGCATCCCTTGTCTCATCAATAGTATCCAATTCTTGACATAGGGCTTCAGGATTCTTCTCAGGATCCCGGAGGTTAGATCTTGTTGTAGGTATCACCATCTTTGTCGGGATTACTGCCTCTGCTCCGAATACTAAGGAAAATGGGGTTTGCCTAGTTGCACTTTTCACTGTTGTCCTATCAGCCCGTAAAACAAAGGGTAATTCTTCTGCCCATCTTCCTTTTTTAGCTCCTAATCTTTTCTTCAAATTGTTGACTATTATCTTGTTTGAGGATTCTGCTTGCCATTTGCTTGAGGATGTACCGGAGTAGATGTAATCATCTTAATTCCCCAACTCTTACAAAAATCGGTTGTCCTCTTACTGATAAACTGAGAGCCATTGTCACAAATTATCTCAGTTGGTACCCCAAACTTGGTCAGGATATTCCTTTTTATGAAGGATACTACTTCTTGGTCTCTGACTTGAACAAATGCTTCAGCTTCAACCCATTTAGAGAAATAATCAGTCATTGCCAGCATAAAGACTTTTCCTCCTGGAACTCTCGGCAATTTTCCCACTATGTCCATCCCCCACTTCATGAATGGCCAAGGGGAAGCAATGGGATATAGTGGTTGTAACAACCCTCATCAAACTATTATTTATTGTATTATTTCATCCAATAGGGAACCCTAATCGAGACACCCAAGTGATTCTGCACAAACCCTAAAAATTTCAGAACAATCAGAATCAGGATCAGGGCCCCTAAAACTCAGGGGGGGGGGGTATTCCCTACTTAACGATTATCCTTATAAAACGTTGTAAAAATTGAAATTTACGAAAATGTCGACTCAGCAAGCCTACACCCACACGTGGCCACCCTATAGTGAAAATGCAACCCTTACGGACCGTAAGGGAGGAGTCTTACGGTCCGTAAGCATGTCAAAATTCGTATATAAATAGCAGACTTTGGGACTGGAATTTGGGCGATTGAACGACGTAAAAACTCGTAATACACACTGAGTTACGTTCTGTTTACTATCAAAATCACTAATTAGTATAGCGGGGTGCTGCTACGATACAGGGTATTAACTCGATCGCTGCTACGATTCAATGTTCGATCGATGGAAACTATCCGATGGATGTTTTAGTTCTATCCTTTGTCATTCGTCGTGATTCCGACAGGATGTTTGAGTATCACCCGAACTCGGTAAATACTCTGTCATTCGTTGTGAATCCGATGGATGTTTAAGCGATTGCACTTTGTCATTCGTTGTGAGGGTTTTAATCTCGTGAGTTATCGTAATTGTTGTATTAAGTTACCTACCTAGTTCGTATGCACTAGGTTACAAGGTTAAATCAATAGGCTAAGCTCTGCCTGTATAAATCTGCAATATATCAAGGATTATCTGTAGACTAAACTTAGGCCATATGAATCTGCATGCTTATAATGTGAGTCATTCTCTTTTTATCAACTGTTTTACAAAACTCCAAATTATTTTTCAAAGTTATAATTACAGGGATTAAGTCTTTGTAATCACCAAATTACAGTCGGTATGTGTGGTTTTGTATACATTACTTGATAATCTTCACCATTGGACAACGAGTTAGCCAAGGGGTGATATGACCATAGTCACAGACACCATTGGACGAATGGGCCAATGGGTCGAGTGACAAATACTGCGGGTAGTTGGTTGATATAGAAACAATGTAATCACCCTTAATACTGTAAATTATAACAAATAGGTCGTTTTATTAAATAGAATGATTCACTCAGTATTTTCCGCTGACAAAACCTTTTTAAAACGCGTTTCAGGTAATTACAGTAGATTGGAGTAAAAGATGGATACGACACTGAAAGGCATCAAGAAGTGGCTTATTTTATTAATTAAAATCAAATTAAGAAATATTGTTTTATGTAATAAAATTTATCTTTATTAAAGCTACCTTTGTAAAACATGAATTTATTCCATCTATTTAATAAATAAAAATCCGGTGTTTCTAAACTCTGATATTTTTCCTAACTCACGGTCCTGATTAAATTTCCGCTGCAATATTTTTCAAAATAATCACCGGTACCACTGGGCTGTTCGCGACTCCCGATTCCGTCCAGGGTGGGTCGGGGGTCGTGACAGTGGTTCAGCAAGTTGATGTAATATATTACTGTTCCTTTGACATGCATCACATCTTCGAGCATATTCTGCAGCATCTTTCCTCATCGTCGGTCAATAGTATCCTATTCTTAACACCTTTGAAAATAATGATCTGCCCCCAGTATGGTTACCACAATCCCCTTCGTGTATATCCTGAAGCACTTCTTTAGTTTCGGGATCCTCCAAGCACCTCAGGTATGGTCCTGCAAGAGATTTCTTATACAAAACATCATTTATAATAGTGAATCGCGATACCTTCATTCTAAAGGCCTTAGGATTCTCATCCTCTGGGATGTGTCCTTCTTTGAGATATCTCATGATTGGAGCCGTCCAAGACTTAAGATCTTCCTCAGGATATTCATAATCAGGATCCTGGATACTTACTACTTCCTTATCTTGAGATTTGAGAAGATCCACTGCAGGATATAGGATATGTGGTATTGGTATTTGGGTTCCCTCTGGTATCCTGACTGATGATCCTAGATTTACCAAGACATCTGCTTCAGCATTATCCTTTCTTGGTACCTGTTAAAGTGTAAAAACATCGAAATAACCTGCTAATTTTTTGAGAATTTCGAGATACTCGATTAACTTCTCACCTTTAACTGCATAGGATCCATTAAAATGATTAGTAATTAACAAGGAATCAACAAATACTTGCAAACTCTTAATATTCATATTCCTGGCAAACTCTAATCCTAGAATTAAAGCTTCATATTCTGCTTCATTATTAGTGGCAGGAAATTCACACCTTATAGCCTGGGGTAATATGTCCCCCTATGGCGATTTTAGTAGTATACCCAATCCTACACCTCTCACATTAGATGCACCATCAGTATATAATGTCCAGGATTCTAAGTTTTCTCCTAGCCGCTGCTGTACTTCTAGGTCTACTTCATTTTGAATATCACTACTGAAATCAGCCACAAAGTCAGGTAGAGCCTGAGATTTTATGGCGTTTCTAGGTTCATATACTAGATCATAGGCACTTAATTTTACTGACCACTTAGCCATCCTACCTGACATCTCGGTTTTCCTAAGCACATTTTTAACAGGATAATTAGTTTTAACATGAATCCTATGTGTCTCAAAATAATGTCTAAACTTTGTCGATGCCATAACTAGGGCCAATATCAATTTTTCTAAATGAGAATATCTAGTTTCAGCATCTAATAAACTTTTGCTAACATAATAGACATGATACTGCTGACCTTCGTGATCCTTTACCAGGACAACACTTACTGCATTCCCTGATACTGCAAGATACAGGGATAATGGTTTACCATCCTCGGGCTTCATCAACATGGGTGCAGTTGAAAGATATTGCTTCAATTCCTGCAAGGCTGCTTCATGCTTCTCTCCCCATTCGAATTTCTTATTCTTCTTCAGGATATCGTAGAATTCCTTGCATTTTTCCGAGGATCTTGATATAAACCTGTTTAATGCTGCTACTCGCCCTTTTAATCTTTGTACATCTTTCATGTTTGAAGGTGACTTGATATCCAGGATAGCTTTAATCTGTTCTGGGCTTGCTTCGATCCCCCTTTTAGTCACCATGTATCCTAGAAACTTTCCTGCCCCCACTCCAAAATGGCATTTGGCAGGATTTAGTTTCATGTTGTACTGGTCCAGTATATCGAATGCTCCTTCAATATCCCGGAGATGATCCTCAGCCTTCTTGGATTTTACTACCATATCATCAATGTATACCTCCATGGTGTCCCCCAGTTTGTCTTTAAACATCATGTTCACCAATCTCTAGTATGTTGCACAAGTATTTTTCAAACCAAAAGGCATAGCAGTATAACAATAAATACCTGTTGGTTTCATGAAAGCAGTATCCTCCTGGTCCGAAGGTTCAATCTGTATTTGTTGGAATCCTGAGGATGCATCCATGAAGATTAACATTTCATGACCGGCAGTAGGATCCACCATTGAGTCGATATGAGGTAGAGGGAATGGATCTTTAGGACATGCTTTGTTCAAGTCTGTGTAATCTACACAAATTCTCCATTTCCCATTTTTCTTTTGAACCACAACTACATTTTCTAGCCATTTGGGAAATTCGACTTCCCTAATCATTTTGCTCTTTAATAATCTTTCAACCTCTTCCTGAATGATCGCGTTCCGTTCAGGAGCAAACTTCCTTCGTTTCTGTTGGACAGGCTTGAAAGACCTGTCAATTCCGAGCTTGTGAGTTATAATATCCTTGGAAATACCTGTCATATCCTCATGTTTCCATGCGAATGTTGACATCCTGCATTTCAAAAAGTTAGTCAATTGGTTTTCAATATCCTGAGGGATATTGGTTCCTACGAGCACCGAGATATCTAGATTATCCTGATCAAGGATAATTTTCTTAACATCCTGCTCTGAAGCCTCCAAGATATCCTTGGCTCGCATCTTTAATTGCTATCCTGCTTTGGGCTTTGTTGAGGATTTCATCGAAGAAGAATAACACTCCTTTGCTTCTTGTTGATCACTTTCCACCTTGACAACCCCCCAAGGGGTAGGGATCTTGATACACTGATTATCGGTTGATGGCACAACTTTTATATCATGAATCCATGGCCTACCCAATATAATATTGTAGCAGGATAAGGAGTCCATGACACAGAAGCGTTGCATTGAGTTGACCCCTTCAACATATACTGGTAGCTTTATTTCTCCCACAGTATTCCTGGCCTCTCCACTGAACCCGACAAGTACAGTAGATTTTGAAGTGATATCCATTGGGGAAACATTTATCCTTTTCAGCGTTTCTAGCTGAATAATGTTGACAGAGCTGCCATTATCCACCAGTATCTTGCGCACAAAGTGATTAGCAACATATAAAGTTATTACCAAACCGTCATGATGGGGATCCTAGACATTATCCCTGTCATCACTGTCAAACGTTATCACTTTATCGGTCGTGAGGGTTGTCGTCTTGGTCGGCTTATCTCCCCTTTCTGCCTTAGCTTCGATTGCATGTCTTTTTGCTGCAGAATAAGAGGTTCCATAGATATCGGATCCTCCTGAAATAAAGTTAATTATCTTGGCATCTGCATGAGGTGATGCTGCTCGTTCAGGATCCTTCTCAGTATCCTGACCCTTATTCTTCTTTCTTCCTAGGAGATCCTTCAGATATCCCTTGCTCAGGAGATAGCTTATTTCCTTCCTCAGAGCAATGCGATCCTCCGTAACATGCCCAAAATCTTCATGAAAGGCACACCACTTGGATTTATCCTTCCAGTCAGCTTTTTGTTGGTTCTTCCTAGGCCACCTCGCTTTGTCTCCCAAACCCTGCATAGCATACATCAGTTCAGGTATATTAACAGAAAAACAATATTCTAACAACTCAGGATACTCCTCAGGATCCTCATCTTCAACAGCATTCACTTTCTTGCTGTCATTCCTGCCATATGGCTTAGAGCGATATGGTTTGTATGAGGATTCTGATTTCCTGTTAGTTGATTCATAGGTTGAGGATGAATTCATCCTCTCTTGCATCTTTTTGTCATCTTCCAGCCGAATATATCTTAAAGCCCTATTTCAAGCCTCATCCAGATTCCTGCAAGGATTCATTACAAGATCCTGACAAAATTGGGAATCCTTTTGCAACCCCATTTTGAATGCCTGCACAGCTGTTGCAACATCAAGTTGTGGGATATCCAGAGATTCCCTGCTAAACTTGTTCACATAATCCCTCAAGGATTCCTGAGGTCCTTGAGTTATCCTGTAGAGATCACTGATTAGTTTTTCAAAACTTCGACTGCAAGAAAATTGACTATTAAACAAATTGACTAAATGAGCAAACAATGTAATTGAATGAGGTGGAACATTTAAGAGCCATTTTAAGGCTGATCCTGTCAAAGTAGAGACAAAACCCTTGCAGAGGCATGCTTCCTTGAGATCTGGGGGGATAGGATTAATTTCCATCCTTTCCCTATACTAAGCAATATGCTCTTCAGGATCCGTAGTTCCGTCATAGAGCTTCATGTTGGGGGTTTGAAATCTTTTTGGGATTTCAGCATCACAAATAGGATATGCAAACCGGGATATCCTGTGGCTGTCCCGGGATACTTCTGGAATTGGCTGGACCACCTACACTGGATATCATGTCCTTCAATTTCTGAAGCTCCCTAGAAAATGCTGATGTCATACCTGCATCCTGCAAAGATCCAAGACCATTAGTAACAAGAGTGTTAGTATTATTAGACACGTTACCAAACTGAGGATTCTGGCCATATCCTGAAGCATATCCTGAGCTTCTCATAGTTGACACCCTGACCGAAGAGGGTATCTCAGGAGTATGATTCTGAGTATGGCTAGGCACAATATTGCCCCTGTTATCCTCAGTGTACATTGCCGAACTGAAGTTCAAAGCCCTGGGCTACAAGGGAGTGACGGTATCCTCAGCAGGCCTGCTCAAGCTGGATTTCAAGAGTTGTATCTCTCTCATCAGCATTTGGTTGGTCTCCTACTGTTGCTTCATCTGATCATGTATACTACCAAACAAAGTCAGAATTTCATCATTAGAAGCCAAAATAGGAGTACCCCCTGAGATAGTAGATCCTTGAACATTCTGATTGGGGATAACATCCCGAGCCACATAAGTTTCAGTTCTTCTTGGAAGATCCTGAGGCTGTGAAGAGGCTTGCGTCCTCGGAGGTGGTGGAAGTATTGAACCAATTGTTGCAGAGGTTGCGGCAGACACGGTAGAAGAGCTCATGTTTGATCTTGAGGCCATTGAAAATAGTGTGGCAAAAAGTTTTGAAAATAGAAAACCAAGTAATGATTTTGCAAAAGCTTTTAGTAGAAATAACACCACTTGCCCCACGGTGGGCGCCAAATTGTTTTGGTCAAAAATTACCTAAGTAATTAACTGATCAAATTAGTTAAGTGAGGTAGTGTGCTAGATGTCTTCGTGAAAAATATGTTGATTAAGTTGTTAATAAAAACAGTTTTCAGGATATAGCTCAGGATATCGAGCTATATCTACAATGAGCAAAAAAGGTAAAGGGTGACACGGGATGTACGAGGAAAGCCCTTAATCAATCTAGATCGCCGGCACAAAACCTCGGGAGCTGACAATCGCAGGTGCCTTGTTCTTCTTATTACTTCAAATATCAGGATACAGTGCAGGATATGATGCGGATCGACTAGGTGTTACAATGCGATTTGAATACAAGTGTAAGTGTTTTGTGAGTGATTACAGCTAGAGAGCAAGAGTGTTTGAAAAGAATGTGTGTGTTCTATCTGATCCGATCAATCCTATTTATAGTAAAACGGAACTAACAAACTAGCCTATAAATCCGGGATATAGTGAATATTCCCTTTGTGAACGTTGTAGTCCACGTCTTCCGGCTTCAATGTTCCTATTTCAACAGATTAATCTGAGTCTTCGGGAGAACAGGTCCACTCGAACGTTATAGGCTTGCTTCATTAATCTGCTCGTGAATTAATTAGTCATTACCAGGATACTGTGTCAGGATGTTACCAATATCCTGATCTGGTATCCTGATCACAATAAAAGAAACATAGTCAGAATATTATTCAGGATATATGAGCAGAAAACCACCCATAACACCCCTGTTGATGAAAATCCCATGTAGATGACTCATACCATGCTAGTGAACCAAGTTATCCGGCGCAACAAGGGTATCCGGATTATGGATACGGGTGTGAATATTCTTACGTGCAACAACATTATCCTGATGGATACGGAGGAGACGATGGTCATCAGCAATTCATTTCTCCTACCGGTCCTTACGTTCAACAAAACTATCCGGACGTTGGAGGATATGGTGAATATGGTGGATATGGTGGTGAGGCACCCCCCATCCCAGACAATCTGTACTTAAAAAAGCAGGTATCAATTTTATTTTGTTACGTTAAATAGATTAATTGTTATTATTATTATTATTATTATTATTATTATTATTATTATTATTATTATTGAAATTTGTATTATTATTATTATTATTATTGTTATTATTATTATTATTATTACTATTTTTATTATTGTTATTATAAGTTTTGTCCTTTATGTTTGTACCAAATTGCAGGCGGTGTCCTTTACCTTTAAATTTGACGAGTTTTGTCCTTAACGTTTCAAAATCCTGCACGTTATGTCCTTTAGCCCTAACTCAGTCAATTTTTTTTTGTTAAATATGGTCATGTGCCTTGCACATGAGGATATTATTGTCATTTTACTTCTTCAGAGACTTTTGAATAAATAACTTATATCAAGAGACTAAATATGTAAAAAGATTAAAGAATAAGATATTAATTAAAAACCCACACTCTCTCTTCTCTCTCTCTTCTTCATCTCTACTCTCTCTACTTCATCTCTCATCTGCACTCTCTCTTCAACATCTTAAACAATAAACATACCTAACAAGAAGAGATCCTAACCGATGATGAGCCCTAACATATCCAGAATCAAGTTTTATAGCCTATCACATTCCTTAACTGCCTCACTCAACCTCTTCAACCCCATCAATGCGGCTGCTCCGTTACAATGGTAGGCCCGCATTCGCAGGCGATAATCCTATTGCCTTATCATACAACCTCAACGCCTCTAAAAATGCCTTTTTTACACTTCATCGCGGGAGAAGTGGCGGAGGATGTACCCGAATCGGTGACCTATCAACCGTCAACTCACCGGAGTGGTTTATAGTCCCACCGGACCCAACTCCGATCCGACCCGAAACCGACCCGGATGAGCTGGAACTGGAACTAATCGTGGGTCCGACCCGTAATAGGGAAATGGGCGAAGCCGAACCCGGACCCAGACCCAAATCAAGCTCATGAAAGTCGGGTTTATTGGTATCATCGCCGTCGAACGTGACTAATTTCTGGAACCGATCGGAGAGTGTTTTCAACCGTAATTCGGATATGGGTTTGTGTGACATTTTGGTAAATCTTGAAAAAAATGTTGGAAATAATATTGGTTTTGTGTAAAGATTGAAACTTTATCAGTTTCCCAGAATCTTGAACAAGATTAGGGGTGTAAAGATTCAAGCTTTATACCATTTTGAAAAAAGTCGTTGATTTTGTGTTAGATTAAGGGTTGATTTTGTGTTAGATTAAGGGGATTAGAGGTGTAAAGATTGAAACTTGATGAGTAACCCACAATATTTTTTGATGAAAATGGAAGTGGGTACAATTAAAAGACAATCACCGATGGATTTACAAGAAAAAAAGAAAGAATAGAGATGGGGATCTCGTGATTTAAAGGGGGAAGAAAAGAATGAATGTGAAATGGTTCAAGAGAGAGAGAGAGAAAGAGAGTGCAGATGAGAGATGAAGAAGAGAGAGAGAGAGTACAGATGAAAGAGAGAGAAGAGAGAGAGGGTGGGTTTTTAATTAATATCTTATTCTTTAATCTTTTTACATATTTAGTCACTTGATATAAGTTATTTACTCAATAGTCCCTGAAGAGGTAAAATGAAAATAATACCCTCATGTGCAAGGCACATTACCATATTTAACAAAAAAATTTGACAGAGTTGGGGCTAAAGGACATAACGTGCAGGATTTTAAAACGTTAAGGACAAAACTCGTCAAATTTAAAAGTAAAGGACACCGCCTGCAATTTGGTACAAACATAAAGGACAAAACTTGTAATTTACTCTTATTATTATTATTAATATAATAAATTTTATACTAATAGTAAATATTATTATTTTAGTATTATTATACGTGTGTACGATATTTATTTGCAGATAGATTATGGACGACGATGAGATTCAGATTGAGATGGATGAGGCACCGCCGGTGCATCCGCGGGGTCCGCGACGAAGGGGCCACCGCCGGTGGATCCGCTGCTTGGTCACCCGTATCTAGAGTTTAACGACGGCACCCCCGCCTCCCGCCATTGCTAGAAGCTTAGGAGGATGCACATTGGAGCGCATGCAGCGATCGACTGGGATGCGATATATGCTATTAGTGAGACGCCTAGAGTGGGTCGGTTTATACCTGTGAATTCGCCGTGGCATCGTCTTTTTGAGTTAGCGCACACGCCGAGCTATAGGGAGCTGCTGGTCGAGTTCCTATCGACATTCACATTTCACCCTCCTCGGGTCGACCAGCTGCCTGCACAGCCAGGTGCTCCTCCCCCTCCGCCTAAGGTTTCTTTCAGGCTTGCTAGCGTTTGGCGTTCGATGACGCTAGCACAATTTGCGGTTCATTGCGGTTTATACATGCAGGAGGAGATCGAGACTGACGTTTATACATAGGGGCTAGTGGTGGTTGATAAACCCACTCTTTTAGGGTTTTGGCAGGTGGTTGCGGGGGTAGTTACTTGGGAGTACGACAAGTCGAAGGGGAGGGTTTCATATATTCGTTACCCATTGTACAGGTACGTACGTTTATTACAGTAATTATTGTGATTATTATTATTATTTATTAATTTCTGTTTCTGTATTTCACTTACACTATCTGCATGTATATACATAGGATGCTCGCTACTTCTATTACAGGTCGCGGCTACAGCCGTGAGTGGTGTTCGAGCACAGATCTTTTTTTCTTTTATTGTTTGTTGTACAGGAGGTCGTGCGCACTAGCACACGGTCTAGCCCAGTACTTCGCCTCCGCCCATCACCAGCAGGAGCACGGATTTTTGTTTGGTGGCGCGTACGTGACCGTCATTTCCCGTTCATTGGGCTTCGTACCGGAGGAGGACCCACATTTACTGGCGCCCATCATGCCGACGCAGATGGGTTTTCAGACGTTGTGTGGATGGGACTGATTAAGAGGTTAGACGTCCGTGGCAAGCAGTTTAAAACCCGCCCAGGTATCTTATGGATAGCGCAAGACCTACCAGAGCAGTTCGATCTAGTCTATTCTCCGCCAGATCCTGCTGCAGTGCTCGTTCCGGACCCTCCGGTGAATTTAGATGGTCCAGCGATGCCACAGCCACCACCACCTCCTAGGCCACCTCAGTTTCCACGTCACGTTATTCCAGGTCATGCCCCGAGAGCTGCAGTACATCCGGAGATACGAGCCGAGCTTGACAGGCTCAAAGATTTGATAGGTTGGTTGGTTCGGGCCGAGCAGGATAGATGCGAGAGAGAGGGGTTACCCCCATACCGCTCCCACCACCTCGAGCACCACATCAGCAGCAGCAGCCGCAGCAGGCAGATCTAGATTCAGACCCTGAGGCATAGACCAGTTGTAGTTTTTATTTTTGTTATGGATGTACAAACTTATCTTATATATTTTTGTTATGGATGTACAAAAGTTATCTTATATATGTCATATTTACATTTGTTTTCAGTTATTCGGTTACTTAATGATTGTTGTCTTAAATTGGTATAATACGGAAATAATATATGTTTTAAATATAATACGGAAACAATATAATTTTCAAAATGTTAAATAATATTTAAACGAGATAATATTTTAATGGTAGGATAATATTTAAAAAGTAAAATGTTAAAAACAATATAATATTTAATCGATCGAATATATTTAAAGAGCCGATCTTGAAACCGGTAAAATTTTTTATAGTGCAAAAAATAAAACTTTTTTAAAAACACAAAATTTTTCACTAAAACAATCACCTCCAAAAACTATCAAAATACCCCACCAAAACACCCCTTCTTTCAACCAAAAAAACACCCAACACCTGGACTCCTCGTATAGGCCTGTACGAGGTGTCTAGGGTTCTTAAACTTTGTGCCTGATATTCCCTGCAGACCCCCTTGAATTCTGTGCCTAGACACCTCGTATAGGCCTATACAAACGTCTAGAGCACCAAAAGTGTCCAAATAGGCAGCGATGGTGTCCAAATAGTTTGTGCTTTTTTCGAAAGTTTAATTGGATGATTCACATTTCACGAAGAGTGAAAAGAACTAATGCGTAAAAGTGACAAAGACTAAAGAACTTTTTTATTGAACCATTACAATGTTTTAGTTGGCGATTATTACTATCAATAATTGGACAGAAACTCTATTAGGCTATGTGTTATAAGGGTTTAGTTAAGAAAAAAAGCATTGGCATGTGACGCCACATAGATGACACGTATGCATACTTTATTTCACTCTTGAAGCTACCAAAGAGGTGTAGCAGAAGGGCTTTGTTGATGATTGTTTAATCATTGTTTTTTTTATTATTATTTCACTATATGTCATTTACCTATTACTTAAATTCATAAACTAAAATAAAATACAATTCATAATTGGTATAGTTTAAGTAAGCTTAATATTTGTATGGGTCAGTCTAGGGTTGTAAACGAACTAAACATTCAGCGAACAGTTCGTGAATCGTTCGGTAGGAAATTCGTCTACGTTCGTTCGTTTAATGAATGAACGGACATGAACAAGAAATTCTATTCGGTTAGTTAAATGAACCAAGACAAATAGATATCTCATTCGTTCAATTGCGTTCCTGAACGTTCGGTAATGTGTTCGTGAACATTCGTTCATGTCCGTTTGTTGATGTTGTTCATTAAACATTTTTTAGCATTTATTTATTTTATCTAAACTTTTAATATGCTTTAGTTCTTATTTATCTCATTCCTTAAACAAATAAAGTAGGAAACATTATCGTCACCTTGTTTATGCACCGTTCCAATTTCCATCTCATTATTCACATCTAAAGATAATATCCACCTTCGTTCAACGATTAGTGCTTCAAGGTCTAGCGCTAATCCCTCTCACCATGCATCTCTAGCCACGGTTGTCTTCACTGATTTTATTTGTGTTCGTGAACCGCTCTCGTTCGGTAAGTGTTCATGAACTGTTCGTGAACACATTATATCTTTAACGAGCGAACACGAAAAAGACCTTGTTCGTGTTCGTTTACAGCCTTATGGGCCACGTTTTGTTTTTGAAAAATAAAATGGAGTTACAGTAAAACCTCTAAAAATTAATAATGTTGGGACCGAGATATTTTATTAATTTAGCGAGATATTATGATATCGATAAATTAATAAATTATTAATTTAAAGAGTTGGCTTATATTCGTGAGCAAATCTCAAATTTATGCATCGACCTTCAAAATTTCTATGTCCGTTCACTTTACCTAGTTGAATAAAACAGAAACAAGGACCTTCAAAATTTCCATTTACATTCACACATTAATAAACTTCGTGAGCTTGAGAACTTGATTACGGGAATGCATTATCGGCACAAAATGAATGTGAATGAGTTGTTGGATTATCCAGGTGAAAATAATGAATGTTACGATGTTCAAAGCATTGAAGAAATTATGGCGGATACCGTTCAAAATCCGGTTGATGATGAAGTTGATGATGATTTGGTACCTTTGGAACCGGTCACTTGGAAAGAAGCATTGCAAGCGGCAACAACTCTTCACAACTTTTTGTTGCAATACGAGAATACAGTGCCTCAATCCCTAAGTGCAATGAGGAGATTTAAAGATAAACTCAATATAAATTTGAAGTTCATAAAAAAGGTGACTGTAGATTATTTTTTTACTAGACAATCCTAGAATTTTGGAATATTTTAGTAATTATTAATTTATAGTTTCGTTGGGACCAATATATTTACATTGGGATTTCAAAAAAAAATATTATCTTATTAATTTATCGATTGGGGTCCAATTTTGTACTGGTCCCAATTAGGACCGGACAAATTATTAATTTTATCGAGGTTATTAGTTTATCGAGTAATAAATTATAGAGGTTCTATTGTACGTTGTTTGAAAAATAAATTACACTTCATTTCTGTTTTGTCCTCCAAAACCTGAGGTATAACATAATAGGTATAGGCCACGTTATGAACTGGGCTCTTAATAGGTATAGGCCACATTATGAACTAGGCTCTATGGAATGTAAGGGAAACCTAAACCATTGTTGAAGACTTAAACTTACACTAACCCTAATAATAGTGTTGTGCGACTGTGTCTGTGCATCTCACCTCTATCAGGTCGCATTTCAGAAGCTCTTCTGTAACAAATCCAATCTATCTTCCTTCAGATTGCAGTAGCTCTTCTCTAACAAATCCAATATATCTTCATAATTTCCTTCATTTTTAATCTTTGTTAATCGATTTTGTTTATTGGTCACCTTTTGCCCCCACGCCTGCAATTCCCCCCATCGGGTTGCCACCGCACCCACAACAAAGCCCTGGTGTGATGGTGCTTGTGCCGTCCGCGCGTACACGGTGGCGGAGCCACGCCCCCTTTGGCGATCGATAACACACAACCTTAGTAGTAACTTAGTTATTGTTGATGACCAACAACCACTAATGGATTACTAAGGATCATAAGTTACTATTGATAACCATCTGTAACCGATAGAACAAGTTGTTGTTACATAGCACTAACTTACTACCGATGATTACCATTGACAGTCGGTTATAACTTATGATCAGATGTTATGCCCCATTTTATAAAATATGAAAATATGAAGAAACTTAAATCAATATTTCAATAAGGTAATATATTATCCGTCTCTAATCCGTTGCTAAACAATCCCCACATTCAATAATAAATATTTGAGTTTACTAGCATAGGTGGTCTCAAACTAGTGGGTTTAGGAAGCTATCGACGATCAATGTTTAAGTTTATCAGCGTAGGTAGTCTTATTATGCTTGTGATGGCTTTTGTGTGCTACAAAGCCCATACAACTCTTTTGAAAAACAAATTAGGTTTTTAATGCATTTTAACCTTACGATGGGTTGCACTTCAAAGTTTAATCATGCCGCGTTACAGCGGGGTTCGAGAGTAACAACAACAATTTTACACCAAAAGGAACAATAAATACATTAAACATAACACATTTTAATATTGATTGCTAATATAAAGATTACGAAACTTACAATCATTGCTTAAGGTTGCTAAGATATACAACCCTACCAAATTCTTTCTATACTATTATATTATCCCTAATGTGCATAAACGATGCTAATGTTTGTGTGTGACACGACCTGCTAGCTCATCTTGGATCATCCTTTAGTCCTCCAATTGGTTTAGCCGGTTGGTATCGTTTTGGACCCCAGTCTTCCCTTTTCTTCCAACTACCATTTGGGGTTGTTTTTTGTTCAGCCTTATGGTTCCATGAACCTGGTTTTTGTTCAGCCTTTTCATGGCTTTTTGGACCCGCGAACCTGAACGCAAACCGGTTGTGATGCTGTTTTGACTTGTATCTTCTCCCCATCCAGGTCCATCCCCTTTGACCACCTTTGGGCCCACGAACCTGATCCTGACTCCCCAGCTTCACTTTGACTTTTCTTTTCAAGTCATACACGGCATGTCCTTTTGAACACCGTATGAGCCCAATTAGCCGAAACTTTAGCTGTTTCATTTCCACTCTTTGCAACCCATCCAAACTAAAGTATAAAGGGAGAACACAAACAAATCAGAATACACATTCAAAGCGTCTAAAGGTTGACCAATGGGTCACCGTCTATACATATTCACATATAAAAGTGATACTATAACACATAATATACAAGGTTTAACAATAGACCTTTGCATGTACAAACACAACGCATATTAACCCAAAAAGATAACACAATGAAACCGAAAAGACCATTAAAAACACACACTTATCAAATACCAACACAACAACAACAACAACAACGGCGAAGCCACACTGGTCCTAGCGTTGGAGCCACATAGACCTAGACCAATGCTAAGTTTCTAAAACAGGGTATTCCTCTCCATATTTTCAAATCCCAGAGACACACTTAAACAACTATCGCATACAAAGCTCAAACTCAAACATATCACACACAAGGTTCACCAATGACTAATCTATCCTACCTAATAATGAACATACCTAAGAGACACATGACACTCATATAGAGGCTCCTTTTTAGTTTTTCCCGCCTAAAACACAATTCCCTTTGGTGCATGGGTCATGCGGACCCATATATGCTATTCAGGTCGAAAAAACACGCAGAGTATATAACTTAATAACCCGATTCAACACCTTTCATTCACCTCTCAGCCTAGGGTTTCTATCTTCCATCAAACGACTCTATCTTCTTCATCCCTAGATCGCCTCCTGAAACATCTTTATCATCAAGGTTGATTTCAGATTTCTTTCTGATGTGCGTAAGTGTGTATATGTTTTTAGATGTTTATTTAAGCCCTTTTTACACTTTTAGCCAAGTTTTAAATTTATAAAACACGATATTTACTAACACTAAACACACATATGGGCAAGTGCACCCATCGTGGACGTAGTATAGTGTTGGTAAGATACCGAGGTCGTCCAAGGACACAAGAGCTTTTAATACCGGTTTATCCTCAACGTCTAATCAAATCAAAAAGTTAGAAAAATGTTTTAAACTAAGAAAAATAAAAACTAACTAAATGCTGAAAAATAAAATAAAATAAAAAACAGATAGACAAGATGAATCACTTGGATCCGACTCGTGTATTAGTATAACCTTTGATTATTTTCGCACTTTTGCACTTGTTTAAGAGATTATCTTAGTTATTGTAGTAGGCCCCTCTTTTGAAGGCGACGTTACCCTCAACCCAGTAGTTTGAGTCAGCAAGGATACAATCCTAAAGGGTCGGATTATTGAAAGATAATGAATTAAGTTATTAATGCAAATTATGGTAGGCCCCGTTTTCGGCGGTGACGTTACCCTCGACTAAGTAGTCTGAGTCAGCAGGGATACAGTCCTAAATAGCCGGGTTATAGTATTAATAGTAGTTAGCTTATGAGGGGGTCAAAGAGTTTGGATCCCCGCCATCCAATACCCATGGGCATTGAAGGCGGTCCTATTAAATTTGACCCAGGTCCCAAGCAGGACCTCTAAACGCTGAACAAGGGCAAGACCTTTACCAAACCGTTCCCTTAACCCCCGACCGGGTAGCCAACATACCTCCATATAGACCGTGGAGATATGAATGGTGAAAATCTTTTATTTTATATAGACAGTAAAATAATGCCAAGACACCACGGACAAACGATAAGGAAAGATCACCTTCAACATAAGTAACTAGTTATTAAAGTCATTAATACAAAACCAAATAAAAAGTGCAAAAGATTAAAAATAAAAAGTATTATACTAAACACTTGTCTTCACCAAGTGATGTAAGAGACTTAGGCAAACATGGCCTTGATTGTCAAGAACTCTTACGATCAATCTTGGATCCCGAGACGACTCACACACTCTATGATGGACAATGGATGATGGTGGTGGATGATGGTGTTATGGTGGTGATGGGTGGTGGATGAAGTGTGAGAGAGGTGGTGTGCCAAGGGATGAGAGAGAATGGAACCAAGCTCCTCTATTTATAGGCTGAACAGAACGCTGGACACGGCCCCGTGTCCGCTGGACACGGCCCCGTGCCCGTCTGACATTCTCTCTCTTCATTAATTGTAATTGCGAATTACAATTAATGCGCCTGCTGTACTTTCAACACGCCCCCGTGTCCGCTGGGCACGGCCCCGTGGTGAGCAATGGAAGCTTCTACTGGTTTGTCTTTTCTGCTGCTTCCTGGGCACGCCCCCGTGTTCACTGGACACGGGGCGTGTTCAGACTTCTGTTCTCTTCTCTTTGTCTTGGGAGATGCCGTTGAGGGTCCGGGCAGTTTACTTTTGTCCCTTTTCTTGTATTTATGGTAGAATTAGTGGTCTTTTTGCTTCTTTTGTGATTTTGAGCTCATTTCATCCTGAAAATACAAAAGGAAGACAAAAACACTCTTTTTCCAACATTAGTACTTAAAAAGGGTTAGTTTTATGCCTTAATTGATGTGTTTTATATGTTGCATTTTACACACATCAAATACCCCCACACTTGAACTTTTGCTTGTCCTCAAGCAAAACTCTTTTAATGTGGCTTTACACTCCCAAATGGAATAGGTAGAAGAGAAGTTTTTTAACTTGTCCTAGAGTGTCGGGAATCCAAGGTTTGTATAGGTTCTATTTTTATTTTATTTACAATCTTATTCGTCATGGTTTATTTTGAACTTTTCATAAGATAAACTACTTAATCGGGCATAGCATGCCTTATTAAAATTCCATTTATATACAAGTTCACATACCTCACGGGAGATCACTCAATCACTCGGCCGAAGGTGTATATTTAAGTGAATCGCTCGAGAGCGGCACGGATTTACATTCTCCATATGCTTGCCAAGCGATCAATCCTCCTCCTTTTTAACTTTTTACCTTTGTAAATATCAAGAGGTCTTTTGGGGTGAAGGCTTGGGTTTAAAGGTGGGTGGTTGGTTAGTGGTTAGTAAAAAGGGCGAAAATCGTAACAAGTGTCGGTTTTCGTGAAATACCTTATTTTTGGTGACATTTATTTTTGAAGTATTTCTCCAAACAAGCTTTTTGTAGCTTATGTTTGTTTTTGACTTCATCATTTTTTTTTTTTTTTTTTTTTTTGATCACCTTAAATGGTATGTTTATGAAAAACCGAGTTTGTTACTAAAATAAAGGTAAAAAAAAAATGAAAAAGGTTTTTGGTGGGTAAAAAAAAAAAAAAAATTGTTTTGGGGGTAATGAAATGAAAGGTTTAGGCTCAAAGGGGTTTTCTAGGGGGATTTTGGGTAGGTAAAAAAAAAAAATTGAAAAATAATAGTTTTGAAAGAAAAATAGTTAGTCCTAATGCCTCCATCATTTACTTACTTGGGTTTAAGTTGGTAAGGACCGGGAATGTATCGTCGTGGCAAGTTCTAGATTTGTAAAGACCGAGCGGCTATTCACACAAGAAACGAAAAATGAGCATTTAATCTAAATATGTGTATTTTTATGCTCAATAAGGGCTCAAAACTCACTTTTTGTGGGAATGGGTTTTTTAATGTGATCAAGCATATATAATCGAATTTTAGCTAGACTTGTTATACCGGTTCATAATTTTCTTATGTTAGTTCTTTTTATCACGACGCTATCGGTTGTAAGTTTGTAAAAATATAACCCTTTTATAACTTGTTATTCCCAACTTAAACTAAGACAAGTAAATAATAAAAATGAAAAAGTTTTTGAAAAAATTTGGGGTGTTTAGCGGTTCCAATAGAGTTTTGTGTAAGGCTTGTTTTAGGATTTTGCAAAATTCCAAGGTTTTAGCATCCCCCCCACACTTAAATTACACATTGTCCTCAATGTGTCCAAAAATAAAGTTTTTGGTTGATTAGAATATGTAAAAGTGTGTTTAAAACAAAGATTTGTGTTACTGGCGCTCTGGACACGGCCCCGTGTTGACCGGGCACGGCCCCGTGGTCAAGTGCCAGTAACAAAAATTATAGAAGTGAAACAGAAGCCTGGACACGGGGGCGTGTTCGCTGAACACGGCCCGTGTCCAGTTACCTGAACTGGGTGATTTCCTGCAGGGGGCTCAGCACGGGGCCGTGTTGGTTGGGCACGGCCCGTGTGGAGCCTTCTGTTGTGGAGACTTTTGTCGGTTTGTTCTGTTCTTCTGCATGGTTCCATTTTTTTTTTCTCGTTCCTTTTTTTTCATCCATTACCACCATGAGTCCATAAACCATAAAAACCATCATAACATTGCTAATAGAGAGATTACATAAATATAGTTAATTAACTAAGGGGTACATAAGGTTATCATAAAGGTTCTACTTATTTATGAAAATTTCGGGAATAGCTTCCCGATGTAGAAACATTCTTCAGCCCATGGCTCCGCGGTTCTCACTCAAAGCCATTCTTCTATCTCCCTTGGGAGGTAGAAGGTAGCCTCATTCTCGTCGGTATCTTGAGGAGGAGCGCTTACCGGGATTCCTTGCACTACCCTTGGTTGCAGTACTTGGTGCAGGGCGTGCCATTCTGCTGGGATGATAACCTCGGGCACCACATTCCACGCCCTGTGTGTAATTACCGGAACCAAAGGCGGGGAAGCAAGAAGGTTCAACCTTTGGTGCAGAAGGTTCACTTCTTGCAGGCAGCCCTCCAAACCTATCGTCAGATGATTAACGCGGTCCACTAAAGCTTCTTCTACACTTGTCAATTCGTCCACGGCTTCCCTTAAAGCGTAAACGTAGTTTACTAGGGAATCCTCTGCGGTGGACGATCTCCTTCCATTTCGGTTATTCCTTGAAGATGTTCCGCTGTTTCGGCTGGCCATTTTCTGCGAAATAAGCCGAGGATAACTAAATTTTTGCAAAACAGTACCTCGAACACGGCCCCGTGCTCAGTGAGCACGGCCCCGTGTTCAACTGTCTGCAGGAATTTTTGTCTAATGGTTCGAGGTTTTTAAATTATTTTTATATACTTTCGTCGTGTTATGAGCTTAGATAATTTAAAAACAAAGTTATAGAACTAACTTTAGACAAGAATCCATAGCGAAAATTCCTACAAACCTTGCATAGAAGGTTGGAATCATGGGTTTCCAAGCTTCCATGGAGGTAGGGTTTGAAAAATTTTTGGAAGAAGAGGAAATGAACAAAAGTGGAAAAGACAAGGTGGTCCTTAGGAACCTTCTTTTGATACTTACCTAGGATGGTATATGTGAAGATTCCAGGGATCTCTGCTTTGTGGAGTGGTCAAAAATGAGCAGGATTCAGGCTGCATTTAAAGAAAACGACAGCACACTGAACACGGCCCCGTGTCCGCCGGACACGGCCCCGTGTGCAGAAAAAATCCTGACACATTTTGTCCGTATTCTGACAGAATCAGCAGAAAATCTTCTGAGCGAACACGGGGTCGTGGTGACCGGACACGGCCCCGTGTCGGAGGGCTGTCTTATGGAGTTTTGTCTTTTCTAAGGCGCTAACTTATATCGGGTGGCTCCTGACTTGTTGGAACAACCCCAAAGTGCCTAAGATACCTTAATTGTCCTATACTAAGGCGAGAACGCAAGAGGTTGTCGGTGAGGGTAATTCCTATTTTCATTCTAGGTGGACAAGTCCAACCCTTTCCCGGGCTCTCGTTAAAGAAGGTGTATGCCGAATCGCTCAGGTCTATGTATGCACCGAACGAGGTCGATGGGGAGTCCTTCACGGCACAATCGGCACAGGGACGACTATCGTCCACGTCTTGTCTAGGAAGAAAGGTATTTTCGGGAGCAACGAGGTTGTCAGAATGCGGTTCCAACATTTCCTCAAGGTCATCATCTTGGGATGGATCTAAGAAATCCTTCCTAAGTTCTTTTGACCAATTTAGAAGTAGTTCTTCTAGTTGAAATAGCTCGTCAAGGAGCATATCTCCTAGAATATCCGGTTGGGCGCATTCGAGGGAGAAATAATGTTTATTTTTACTTTCGCCCCTCTTAAGGCTACAAGGAATTGGTGGGTCTATATAGTGTGGCCTATAAGTGAGGAAGAAACATTTTAATTCCTCGTGTTCGCCTCCACATATTTGACACCACAAACCATAAGAGTGCCGAAAGTAAAAAGAATCATCATTACTCATGTTTGTATCAGAAGTTACCAACCGTCGGGATCAAACGGTTCTGTTTTCAGCAACTGAATCTTGGGCACGGGGGCGTGTTGAGTGGACACGGCCCCGTGTTCAGCCTACTGTCTGATATAAAACAGGATTGCCAGTTCCAATGATTGGGCACGGGGGCGTGTTCAGCGGGCACGGCCCCGTGCTGAGCTCTGCAGAAGCTGAAAAATCTAAAAAAAAATCCTAAAAATTAAAGAAAAATAAAAAGATGATTAGGCCGTTGATTCCTAACTTTCTTAAAATCCTTGTGTCCCCGGCAACGGCGCCAAAAACTTGATGTGCGTAAGTGTGTATATGTTTTTAGATGTTTATTTAAGCCCTTTTTACACTTTTAGCCAAGTTTTAAATTTATAAAACACGATATTTACTAACACTAAACACACATATGGGCAAGTGCACCCATCGTGGACGTAGTATAGTGTTGGTAAGATACCGAGGTCGTCCAAGGACACAAGAGCTTTTAATACCGGTTTATCCTCAACGTCTAATCAAATCAAAAAGTTAGAAAAATGTTTTAAACTAAGAAAAATAAAAACTAACTAAATGCTGAAAAATAAAATAAAATAAAAAACAGATAGACAAGATGAATCACTTGGATCCGACTCGTGTATTAGTATAACCTTTGATTATTTTCGCACTTTTGCACTTGTTTAAGAGATTATCTTAGTTATTGTAGTAGGCCCCTCTTTTGAAGGCGACGTTACCCTCAACCCAGTAGTTTGAGTCAGCAAGGATACAATCCTAAAGGGTCGGATTATTGAAAGATAATGAATTAAGTTATTAATGCAAATTATGGTAGGCCCCGTTTTCGGCGGTGACGTTACCCTCGACTAAGTAGTCTGAGTCAGCAGGGATACAGTCCTAAATAGCCGGGTTATAGTATTAATAGTAGTTAGCTTATGAGGGGGTCAAAGAGTTTGGATCCCCGCCATCCAATACCCATGGGCATTGAAGGCGGTCCTATTAAATTTGACCCAGGTCCCAAGCAGGACCTCTAAACGCTGAACAAGGGCAAGACCTTTACCAAACCGTTCCCTTAACCCCCGACCGGGTAGCCAACATACCTCCATATAGACCGTGGAGATATGAATGGTGAAAATCTTTTATTTTATATAGACAGTAAAATAATGCCAAGACACCACGGACAAACGATAAGGAAAGATCACCTTCAACATAAGTAACTAGTTATTAAAGTCATTAATACAAAACCAAATAAAAAGTGCAAAAGATTAAAAATAAAAAGTATTATACTAAACACTTGTCTTCACCAAGTGATGTAAGAGACTTAGGCAAACATGGCCTTGATTGTCAAGAACTCTTACGATCAATCTTGGATCCCGAGACGACTCACACACTCTATGATGGACAATGGATGATGGTGGTGGATGATGGTGTTATGGTGGTGATGGGTGGTGGATGAAGTGTGAGAGAGGTGGTGTGCCAAGGGATGAGAGAGAATGGAACCAAGCTCCTCTATTTATAGGCTGAACAGAACGCTGGACACGGCCCCGTGTCCGCTGGACACGGCCCCGTGCCCGTCTGACATTCTCTCTCTTCATTAATTGTAATTGCGAATTACAATTAATGCGCCTGCTGTACTTTCAACACGCCCCCGTGTCCGCTGGGCACGGCCCCGTGGTGAGCAATGGAAGCTTCTACTGGTTTGTCTTTTCTGCTGCTTCCTGGGCACGCCCCCGTGTTCACTGGACACGGGGCGTGTTCAGACTTCTGTTCTCTTCTCTTTGTCTTGGGAGATGCCGTTGAGGGTCCGGGCAGTTTACTTTTGTCCCTTTTCTTGTATTTATGGTAGAATTAGTGGTCTTTTTGCTTCTTTTGTGATTTTGAGCTCATTTCATCCTGAAAATACAAAAGGAAGACAAAAACACTCTTTTTCCAACATTAGTACTTAAAAAGGGTTAGTTTTATGCCTTAATTGATGTGTTTTATATGTTGCATTTTACACACATCACTTTCTATAAATCATCATGATTTACTAATTCTATTTATTTGTTTGTCTTTTGTTTTGGATTCGTTCTTAATCTAGGGTTTCTCCATCTACAATCATAAATCTTTTCTGATAATTAAATGTATTCATCGTCAAGGTATGAATCCCCTCTATATCTGCTTACATTCTTTATTGTTGATTATATTTAATTTTCTTTGTATTCTTTGGATTTCAATAAATGTAATTAGGGCAATCTTTCTCTTCTCCTTTGAAGTTATTCATGACGAAAGCACCATAGGTATGTTATTATCTCCTATGTTAATTAAGAATCGTTGTTTTCTTTCTCTTATTTCCTTTTATTTTGTCTTTAATATGATTTCACGGCCGATCTAATCCATCTCAGATGTACTACATTGAAGTTGATTTTGTTACTTTCTTTTGTTTCATGTTCGTCATAATTGATTTTTCTTGTTAATGTTGTTTTTGAGCTTAAGGATTTGATATTGTGATTGATCATCGGATTATTATTTTGTGTTTGTAATCTTTTGTTAGGCTAGATAAATTTGTGAAAACTTAGAAGTGTTTGGTTGTTTTTTATTTCACTATGTTGTCGAATCTTTGCTCCACATTTCTATTGTTTTGTTTGAAGATTGGTTGAATATTATATGTGTTCTTGGATTTTAATGGTTTGATCCTTGATGTTTGACAATTGAATTTCGGATCATGATAATGGTTCGGTACTATCCATCTGTTTGTTACAAAATTATTATTGTTAATTATTATTTCCTTATTTAGAGGATAGATAAGGACTTGATTTTGGATTTCAAAATTTGATTTTAAAGATAACATGGAAGTCAACGATTTGGAGTTAATAACATTAATTGGATTGCCTTTTTTGGTGGGTTCAATGTAACTAAACATGTTAGTGGTTGAAATTTTATATATAAGTTTTGATTAAATTCTTCCATAATATTATAGTAATTTTAAATTTAATATTATATTTGACCTATATTTAAATGAAGCTACCTGAAATAGAATTTGACTACATTCATTTTCTATAATTGCTAATTATCCTAATTTTTAATAACATTTAATCAACAATTATTGGTTTTTATATAACTAATTAGATTCAAATTATTCAACAATAATTATTTTAAAAACATATATTAGTTGTTACCATATATACTTTAAATCATTAAAATAATAAATACAGAATTGACTTTTGAAGCTTTGAGTCTATTTTAGATAAATCTGTCCCTCAAGATGCTAGTATTGGTATGTTTTCTAAATCATTTTAATTATTAGAAGTTTGTTTAAGCATATATTAATATTCTTAAAACATTAATAAAATGTGTTTTTAATATTTTTTGCTGATAATAATAACTAAATATGAAGTATATTAAGATCCATGACTGAGATAAATGTAGCTTATAATATTAACCCTGATTTTGGAAAATATGAATCATTCAGTGTACACTTTTGTTTGCCTTACATTGTTTTGCCTTAGGTACATCTATCTTGGATTGTTTAACAGTGAAATAAAAGCGACAATGTTAGCACATATTTTATATCCGGTATTTTATCATTTTCAAACTTAAATTGATCATTTAACAGGAGGTAATAATGTGATTAACACTTTAGGATGCTTGCGTCAAGTTAATTGTCTATTAGGTAACACTTCTGATGATACGAGAACAAGGGTAATTAGAAATTACACATTTAATCATTTTTCCATACTTGAGCTTGATTACTGGCTTAAGCCATCTTCATTGTAGCATTTCAGGTTGAGCACTGCACACGCATGACACAGGGAACTCAAACGCCTCAGTCCCACCCTCTCAGCCCCATAGGCACGCCCCCGTGTTTGTCTTCTGGAAAATTTCGTTACTGGCACTTTTGACATGGGGCCGTGGCTCCCACACACGGGGGCGTGTCAAGTGCCTGTTTTTTGAAAAAAATTATTGTTTTTAACACACTCTACTTGGAACCGCAAAAACACCCCCAAATCTTTTTCAAAAATATTTTTTTAATTTTGTTTTGTCTTGTTTGTAGTTTAAGTTAGAAAATCAAGTTCTAAAAAGTTCAAGTTTTTACAAATTTACTATCGATAGCGCCGAGATAAAAAAAGAACCACATAAGAAAAATTCATAAAAAGGCCATGACAAATTTTTAAAATTTGATTGTATATATACTTTCACATTTTTACCCTTTTCCCACAAAATTGTGAGTTTTGAGCCTTTAAACGAGCCTGCAATATCATATCTATACTAAATGCTCATTCTTCATTTCTTGTGTGAGCGTACGGTTCCTACGAATCTAGAACTTGACAAGACAATACATTCCCGGTCCTTACCAACTAATCCAAGTAAGTATATGATCGAGGCATTAGAATTTTAACACTTTTTTTCATTTCAACCTTATTTTCTATTTTTTTTATCTCCCCATAAAAATTCCCCCTAGTCAACCCCTTTGAGCCCTAAACCTTTTATTTCAAAACCCACAAAACATCATCACCCAAAAACCATCTTTTTATCTTTACACCCAATTATTTTAGTAAAAATCGGTTCTTTGGAAAAAAAAAGGCAAAAGCATGTGACTTTTTCTATAAAAAAAACTCTCTAGTTGCTTGAAATAAATAAGCAAATCTATTGCTTATAAGCATTTAGTTCATAAAGTCACAAATAAATTTTCAAAAGAAAATTGACTTATTATGCATTTAGCCACTTTCAAATAAAACTACCCTACACTTAACCAATAACCTACCCTTTCAAAGTCCTCTTGATATTTACAAGGATTAAGTTAAAAAGGAGAGGGTTTGATTTCTTGTCAAGCATATGGTTGGAGTAAGTTCCATACCGAGACCGAGCGTTTCACTTATACATCTTCGGCTGAGTGTTGAATGATCACTTGTGAGGTATGTGAATGTATATATAGCTAAATGAAATTTTAAAAATATATGCTATGCTTAAAAATATTTATTTTTCTTAAAAAGTTCTAAATAAATTATGACGAATAGGATTGTAAATAAAATAAACACGAGAATAAAAAAAAACTTGGATTCCCGACACTCTACAAACAAGACCAAAAACTTCTCTTCTACCCATCCATTTGGGAGTGTAAGCAATATTAAAAGAGTTTTACTTGAGGACAAGCAAAGATTCAAGTGTGGGGGTATTTGATATGCGCAAAATAGAACATATAAATTATATCAAATAAGGTATAAAAACAACCATTTCCAGTACTAACGTTGGAAAAAGTGTGTTTGTTTGTTTACTTTTGATTTTCAGGATTAAAAGAGCTTAAACTAACAGAAGGAACAAATTAACGACGAAAACCAACATAAATATAAAAGAAGGGAAGTTGATAAACTATACCGACCCTCCGAGCTTCACCCCAAGAACAAAAACAACAATCCAGAATTCAAGCACGGGGCCGTGCCTGCCAGGCATGTGGCCGTGCCTCTTCCAAGATTCCCCGAATATAAAGACAAACAGAAGATGACAAGGGACACGAGGCTGTGTCTCCTAGACACGGGCCATATTCAACTCTCATATTTGCAAACCTAGGTTCGTACAGCAAGTACAAGGGCCACAGGGCCGTGCCGTTGACACATGGGGCTGTGTGTGCAGAAGAGCTGACAACAACATTAAATGAAGACAGAGAAGGAGAAGGACACGGGGCCGTGCCTACCAAGCACAAGGTCGTGTGAACTCACTGTTTTCAGCTATAAAAGGAGGTGCTTGGCTCACTTGCAACTCATCACTTGGCAAACCACTTCTCTCACACCTACCACCACTCCACCACTACTACTACCATCATCCACCACATTCATCCATCCTTAGAGTGTATGTAGTAGTCTCGAGATCCAAGATCGATAGTAAGAGTTTTTGTCAAACAAAGGCCATGTTTGGCTAATATCTTATATCACTTGGTGAAGACAAGTTATTTATGTATTACTTTTGATTTCCAATCTTTGGTAACTTTTTCTTTGCGTATGTATTAATGACTTTGATAACTAGTTTTTTATACTGAAAGTGAACTTTATTCAGTCATCTCTTCATGTTTTGTTGATTCACTCATTCGTGTCTTGACGGTCTATATAAAGCGCGTTAACTGTCTGGAAGGGGGTTAGAAGGGTGTTTGGGTAAAGTTCTTGCCTCATTCAATGTTTAGATCCTGCGAGTACTTGATTCAAGCTTATTAGGACTTCCCTTGAGGCAGATATCATCAAATTGGGGGAAGTAAGAACTGCTTGAATCCCTTATAAATAAACTACTATTAAAACTTTAAACGGGACTTGCGGGACTGTAACCCTGCTGACTTAGACCAATATGGCCGAGGGTAGCGTTGTCTCCAAAAGTGGGACATGGCACATTTTGCATTAATAACTTACTTAATTATCTTTCAATAATCCGGCCTTGCGAGACTGTAATCCTGCTGACTCAGACTAATATGGCTGAGGGTAGCGTGGCCTCCAAAAGAGGGACAAGCCACTATAACTAAGATAATCTCTTAAAAAACCCAAAGTGCGGAAATCATCAAAGGATACATAAATGACAAGTCGGAACCAAGTCATTCTATCTTGTCTATTTGTTCTTTTATTTATTTATTTAGTTTCCTTATTTTATTTTTACTTATTTAAAATTCTTTACTCAAAATTTGGTTAGATTAGACGTCGACGATATTCCGATATTAAAAGCTCTTGTGTACTTGGACGACCTTGGTATCTTACTATCACTATACTACGCCAACGATGGGTGTACTTGCGCTAGCGTGTTGTAGAGAGTGATAGTTTATATTGTGTTTTATAATTTTAAAGCTTGATAAAAGAGTAAAAAGTACATAAAAATATATTAAAAATCCGTACGCACTCGCACACGTCAACCATCTATATATTTGTTTGTTTAGAAAACATCAACCATAATTCACACATTAGGGTATAAGGAGTGGTTAAACACTTTAAAGTGGCAAACCAAAAAACCGACCAATCAGAGCGTGCCATGTCAATTAGGCAAAAGTGTTTAAACTTTGCTGAAAATTGTTGGCAGTGGTTTAAACACTTGCTGAGTGGTAAACTATTTTTTAAAAAAAAAGGAAAAAATTGTGATTGGTTGAGATAGGAATGGACCCCACCCACAATATCCCCTCTCTCTCTCTCTCTCACTACCCTCTCTCATGTTACCGATCGGCAAACCTTTACCGATTTTGTTTGTTTGCCGCGTACCGACATAGTCGGCGGCGGTGTTTGCCGATCGGCAAACATTTTTGCCGACCTTCACCGCGTCCCACACCGTATACCCTTAAAATGATATTTTGTGTCGATTTTCGAGTCGACCAAAACATGACATTTTTATATTTGGTTAGCATGTTTCCCTTTTTGTTGTTTTTGCCTATTATCTCTTTTTTCTAATTAACCAACTTGCCTTTATATAGATAGCTTGAAATTAAAGGAACCAAAAAACTATTAGGGTCTGTTTGGTATGGGATAATGGAATGGATTGAGGAATGGAATGGAAGAGGTAATGGAATGGATGAGGTAATGGAATTGATTATTACCATTCCATGTCTTGTTTGGTTACCATGTGAGAATGGAATGAACTATTACTTTTTGTTGTTTGGTATGCGAGAAAAGACGAAGGAATAAAATCGGATGGCGGTGGTCAATGATGGGCGACGATGGTGGGTGGTGATAGGTGGCAGTTGTAGCGGCGGCGGTGGTGGGTGGAGACGGCGGCGAGTGGAGACGCGACGGGTGGTCACAACGGTGGTGGTGGTGGGTGACGGTGAAGGTGGGTGGCAACGGTGGTCAGAGGTGGTAGCGGTGGCGACGGTGGTGGTAGGTGGTAGCGGTGGTGGTGGTTGATAGCGATGACGGAGGTGGTGGCGACGGCGGCGGTGATCGGAGGTGGCAGCGGCGATGGTGGCGGCGATGATCGAAGGTGAGTGGTGGCAGTGATCGGAGGTGGCAACGACGATGGTGGATGGCGGCGGTGGCGGGGATGGAGGTGGGTGGCGGGTGGCGGCGGTGGCGGCGAAGGATGGTGACGGCAGCGGATGACAGTGGTGGTGGGTGGTGGGAGCGGTAGTGAGTTGTGATGTTGTTAATGAAGAGTGAAGAGGAAATGGAATGGAAAAAAAGAGGGGGATGGATGAAATGATTTTGAGGGAATGAAATGCATTTTAGAATGGGCGATTCCATTCCATCGACCAACCAAACACTCTTTTTTTCATTCCCTCTCAATGGTCCATTCCATTCCAACTCTCATTCCTGCGTACCAAACGCTACCTTAAAGAATGAGGAAATGGGAATATGTAAGTTAAAAGAGCAGTGAATAAACTTGTTTGAAATGTTTAGCGTGAATGTACTAAATTGTAAATGTGACCACTTTTGATAACATTTTCTAAGATCTAAATGGGAATTTTGTAGAAAAAAAAAAGTAAACGGGTAACTTGTGTATAATAAGGGTCATGGTTAGGTTAACTGATTTATTTAACGACTTTTTTTGTAGAAAAAAAAAAGTAAACGGGTAACTTATCCGCCTCCTATACGACTTGTGTAGTCCTATAGGGTTAACCTTTAACAACACAAACTGCCATTGTCAGTCTGTGTCTGGCGGATGGTCGTATACGACTTGTATAAAGCTATAAGAGTCGTATACGACCCAGATGAATTTTTGGTGTTTAAAGGTGGTAAATGTAGGTGTTTATTGTTTTTATTAAATACTAACTTTATATGTATCATATCGTGTTGTAGCGTATTGTTACGTATTGTATATTTTTTCAATATTAATTTTGTATGTTTTTTTATTTTATCGTATGGTATCATGTTGTGTCGTCTCGTGTCGTCTCGTGTCGTGTCGTGTCGTGTCGTATCGTATCGTATTGTGTCGTATATTTTTTTCAACACTAACTCTAAACATAATATACATATTGTACTATATCATTATGTGTCGTATTCTATCAATACGTTTCATATCGTGTCATATCGTATTATACATTATGCGTAACCAACCAAGCACTCCAAACATTGTTCATAAAATCACATACATAAATCAAACTGAAACTGCAAATTTAACTAGATAATAAGTTTGTTCATACATAACAAAATCCAAATACATAAAAATCTGAAAATACAAAAAAAAACGACAACAAACTATCATAAGGCATGCACCTGATGGCTGCGGATCGTCCAGATACACGTGGGGCGCGGGAATCGGACTAGCCTGGGGACCAACATACGCCGTCGCATCGATATCCCCCTGAATACCCGTATCAAAAAGTCCTTAGTACGGGTGTGGTGGTGGTCTATCCATCCCCTACAACGCCGTAGCAAGAGCCAGGGGCAAATCGTCGTAATAAACGTGCTGAGGGTACTAAGTCACCCCATGTGGCTACGGCATCGGTGACAGTGGTGGGAGGTATCGGTTGACCGGAGGGTCGTCCTTATCGTCAACCTTATCGATGGGCTCGACCCGCTCCAGAAGAGGAGGTTTGACCTCCGACAACTGCTGGGGACAAAAATGTGGCCGTTGTAGTCACGAAAGCGAAGGATGATCATCTGATAGTCGTACGATATATGCATGCCGGCCAGCGTCTTCCGACATAATCTCGTCGGAAGTATTGGGTCGGCCAAAAGCTCGTTGCCGGCTAGATGGGTGCCCATGGTGATGTACGCCCCCTCCAATGCTGACGATTCTTGCCGGTGGTTTGCTGACCTCAACCAGTCGGCGAGGCAGTAGTGCAGGGCACACGCCACTCGGTATAGTAAATAATACGAGTAAAAAAGGTTTGTCTGATTGCACCACTTGTGACTCATCCCGCATGGTGCAATAGACGTACTAGTAAGTCTATGAAAATATATGTACACAGGGTCTGTAATAGTGGTGTCCCTGTCTTTGGTCTTGCCAAATGCTCTCAGTGAGATCACTCACAAGAAACTAAGAGAGTGGATCGGGGCACCATCCTGACCGTGTCAGTGAAAAGTGGTAACCGTTACCGTCTCCGCTCGTAATATAAGCGTAATATAAGCGAGAGATCCAAGCAAAACGGCTCAAAGACGTCTGAAATGTCTGGGTCGCCAAGAAAAAGCTAACCTCGATCCATGGGTGGTCTGGGGCATCTTGCTCCTCCGGCCGATCGACTGGTCTCGGCTAGAAATCGAACAATGATATAAACTCGACGACTAGCTCGCAAAATGTTAACTGGTACACCATCTCAAACAAACGCTCCCACAGGGTATCGTGTCCAATGATATCCTGGGCTCTCTCCACCTCCTGAACCTCACCAATCACTCGCCACATAGGCGCCGACCTCCATGTGACGTAGCTTCTCACAACAGTGAAAAGCATCGGTATCCGACTCGAACACCAAATACGTGTGCTCGGGTAATAGGTCAATAGCAGGGGCACCACAACCACGCCCCCGACCCCTAGCAGCTTGCTGATCATCCATATCGACCTGTAATATTTTTAAAAATATATATGACATTTAGTGAACTTTATAAATTTTTCAAAACAAATTTAGTATGTTTTTTTTTCATAAATTATTTATATTTAATAAACTTTTTAATTATATTTGATTAACCTTTTTATTCAATATATATGTTATCTATTTTAATAAATTTAAAACGTTTACTATATAGTTGTATGATATATTTTAAGAAGATTTAATTATATATAATAATAATTTTACTTTAAAAAAGTAAATTTTTTTTAGGTTGTATACGCATTGTATAGGTCCTATATGATACATATACAACCATCATCGTCATCATTCAAAAATATTTGAATCCATACGCATCTTATGGATTCAAATATTTAGAAGAAAAAATCAAAATTCAAACCTTTCAATCCAAAATCAACCCAACTACACAACATGTAAGGGATGAAATTTAAAATAAAACACATATTTATGACCGGGAAAAAATAACAAACCTTTATCACAAGAAAAAAACTCGAAATCTAACCATTGAAATCCTTTGAATCGCACCATATATGTGTGTTGATGTGTGTTTGTTTGTTTGGTCGTATATATGGGAAAAAGGCCGATACCTATCAGCCTTATATGGAACCCTATACAACTTGTCTAAATTATACGAGCTGTATAGGGTTCTTCATATTAGGCTAATACACATAAGTTTATCCCTTATACGAGGCCCTATACGGCTCGTATAGGTCTATACGAGTTGTATGAAGGTAAGTTCAAATTTTGCTTAAATTAGGTTTTGGCTTTTCATGGCGTATATGTGTTGTATTTTGACGTATTTTGTTATTACTTGTCGTATATCGACTATACGTGTCGTATCGGTGGCGCTCGGTTATATGTGGTATCGTATTGTATCCTTAACGAGAATAAATAAAATATCCTCAATGACGTTTGTGGGGAGATCCTACTAAGTATAATAGGTGAAGTGTTTCTTGACAAGCCGTTGTTCCAGTTTCTGCATGGGAGACGTTTTTTTTTATCAAACTTTCAAGCATTAATCTTCTAGCGAGCGTTGTGTATGTCTTTTGGAACTGACTTGTTATTGGGGTGATGTTCGATTAGGGTTTCCCAGATTTTACGCACCTACGCTGACAGTTGCTCCACCAATTTGAACTCACGATGAGAAAGTCTCTTGGCATACGTGTAACCCTTTCGATGTTGTGCAGGGCCGTGGTTATGTTGCAGGTTCTTCACATCTACCCTCCAAGCGCGACGCTTTACGGCGTAAAATGTTAGGACAAATTTTTGTAAGTATTGAAGAAAAATATGATCAATCTGGTCATATGCTAAAGATAAATTCAAAAAGATCAAACAGAAGGAAGATACAAGATAAATAGGACAAAAGTAGAAGGGAAGACACATCTTCAACAGATATTAGAATTGAGCAGAATTAAAGAGAGACGATCAAAGTAGACCAAGCTTAGAAGTCTAATGATAAATCTGATGTTTATCATCAGAATCTGGCAACTTCTGATCATCAGAAATTCTGATGAGCCAACTTGTCTAAAAGATAAGGCTCTACCACATTTGTAAAGTAGCAAGTTGACCTTGATGGATTCAATGAATATGCCAAAAAACTACTTTATGCAGAGCAAGTGCATGAATAAACAAATGTTTATTCATGACAAATATTTTCTATAAATAGAGACGTCACCACCGAAGGAAAATGAGTTAAGCCAAGCATTCAATACGTACAACAAATGTAAACATTTTTTTTCAAAGTGATATAAACTTGAAAATTCTGTAGTTGTGTTTCTTGAAGTTTGATTTCCATTTCCGCACATTATTTTCATACTTGTTGAAATCACTTGCCAAATTTAGTTAAAGAGCATTGTTATCTGGGATCAACATAAAACCCTATCACCAAAAAAAGACAACTACATTCTTTCTACCAGTTAGCGTCCTTATCACCCTGTTTCTTCGACAGTCTAGTAACAATGGCGTAACCCTTATCAAGTCCCCTTTTCTTGACCCACCCTTGCAACTCACCATGGGACATAAAATCCTTAACAACTCCACGGTTAATCGTATATTTATCTAAAAGACATAAATGAAGAATTTTCATACCTGCTTAGTTTTGCTCGAAACTTGCGGGTAAGGAGTTGCTCGTCAACAAATGATTCAGAGGCGTAAAAAGGTTCATCATCGTATTCCTTGTTACCATTGTTTTCCTATCTGTACGAGGCTTCATACCCATGTTCGTTATCTGGATACCCGCGTATTCACCGTTAGGTACAACAAACTAAAACACGTCAATGGTTAAAAGGTGAGGGTAAACCTAACGCCTAATTCAAATAAGTAAATAAATGCTTGCCTTATTCAGGTCTAGAAAGTTGGCAATAATGGTTCCTTGGGATAAGAATGAATGCTGGAAATGACCTCCTCCATGTGATCATCATTCATTCTCCCCTCGTAAGAATTAGGGATGGCAGATGACTCCTAAATCAACGGTGTGGTAAGTATTTCATAAACAAAACAACAAAACAATTGAATAAATCTTATACCAGACTACTTTCCGGAACAAACGCGTTCGTGTTGCATGATGATTCACCAAAAACATAGTTGTTGCCGAACCAAGACATCCCTAACGTGCTGGTGTTGGAAATTCAAAAGATGACAAATGCTCATGTTTGAATTGTTTGAGTTGTGTTGTGTTGTGTTGTGTTGTGTTGTCGAATGAAAGAAGTCGTGTTTCATTCGTCGTTTAAAAGGGAGAAAGAATGCCAAAGGCAATCATTCATTTTACCTCTTTACGACTCGTATAGCTCCATACGAGTCGTATAGGGCTGACGTATTCATCACATCCATCAACTTTGTCACTGTTGACTGAACTCGTACTACCTTGTAACATATACGAGTTGTATAGCTCTATACGAATTGTATATGGTTAATATGTGACAAGTGTGACAGGCTTTGTCTGACTTTGAGAATTGTAATTACCCTATACGACTCGCATAGGTCTATACGAGTCGTATTTAGGGTGTCCATATAAGAACCTTGGGTGTCCCACTGATATGATCCATTTTAAATTTCACCAACTAGAATCCACATCCGTAACCACCGTAAATAATTAGGAATCCACTTTCTGTCGCAACCCCCGACCTCTATCCCGGGAGCGGGTGCCGTGAGATCCATATTAGTGGTATCGGTGTTTATTAATTTGGCAGCGGAATACATTATTAGAACCGTAGTTAGGAAATATTTTTATCAGAGTATAACACCAAACTTTTTATAACAAATCTTTGGGATAAAACCCAAGTTCAATTGATAGTACATTTGTAGGGATAAAACCTAATTATTGAAAACAAAATATTCTTTTTTTTTATTTAGGTAACTTTTATAGCCACTTTTCCAAGCCTTCAGTGCTCTTCAGCTGGCTTCTATTAGGCTTTCACATTTTGTTACCTAAAACGCGTTTTAAAAACATTTTATCAGCAAGAAATACTGGTAAGTACATTCCATTTTTGTAAAGCATCAGTTGTTACACATTACAGTATTAAGGGCGATTACAATGTTTATATCTACACAATTACTCATTCAGTACTGTCAATCCTGACTGGTGGGTCATATTACTCATTGGCTACTCGTCGTCCAATGGTAACGTCATTCACATTTTGTATACAAAACCCCAACATACCGGCAACAATTGTAGAATTACAAAGACTTAATCACTATAATTGTACTTGAAAATTTGAGGTTTTGATAAAACAATTTAACTCACAAAAAGTGTTTATAAAAGAAAATGTACTTACATTGTTGATTTAGGTAAAACTAGAGCTTCCTGGTGTATCTCCTAGTTATTATCTATTAAAAGTAAACAATGCACACGTGTTAGTAAAATAACCCAAATCACATTAACCTTACAACTCGAGACAGAATTCCAATGACTGAGTCAGGCAGAGCCTTGACATGCATTACGGAATCCTAGATCAATCGAGTGTAATACGAGACAGAACTCCAATAACTGAGTCAGGCAGAGCCTTGACATGTGTTATGGAGCCCTAAATCGATCGTGTAGGGTAATAGCAGGGTTATAGTACTTACAACGAGGCAGAGCTTTGCTTTATAGTGGGTATTATGCCCGAGTATAACTTCTACTATTTAGAAATTGGGAGAGATTTAGGAATTTGAACGATTTGAAATGAGCCTGAGCCCCCTATTTATAGGCTGGTCGACCACATTGTCGCGCCCCGCGACACCTTAGGCCTCGGCATTCGCGGCCCGCGAGAGCCCTAAAGGCCCAGGTAGGCTTGGTGAGTCATCGAGAAGCCTCCACACGTGTTTGGACATGTGGCGTCATTGTGTGTCCGGCAAGTCTAGGCCGTCGCGTCCCGCGAAGGATCTTCCTTCGTCTGTCGCGGCCCTCGAGTGACTCAGAATTTTGTTTTTATTGATTTTTCTAAGTATAAGGGTATTTCGGGCTCGTTTCTCGCATACGGGGTATGTAGGGAACGTTTTAGGGTCACGTTAAGGGTTCTAGGAGGGTTGTTATATCCTCCCCACCTTGTTTTAGATCTCGTCCTCGAGGTCTACTGGAACAGGTGTGGGTTTTTCCTTTGCATCTCTGATTCGAGTTCCCAAGTGTATTCTGGTCCTCTCTTGGAATCCCATTTTACTTTGACCAGAACTAGTCTCTTGTGTTTGAGATTCTTGATCTTTCTATCTTCAATCTGAATGGGTTTTTCGATAAACTTAAGTTTCTCATTTACCTCTATGTTCTTAAGAGGTATCACTAATGATTCGTCTGCTAAACACTTTTTGAGATTACATACATGGAACACATCTTGTATTTCTGCCATTTCTTCTGGCAGTTGTAGCTGATAGGCTACAGGTCCTATTCTTCTAATAATCTCAAAAGGTCCAACATACCTGGGACTTAGCTTTCCTCTTTTAATGAATCTGACTATTCCTTTCCACGGAGAAACTTTTAATAATACCTTATCTCCTACTTGAAATTCTAAAGGTTTTCTTCTGCTATCTGCATAACTCTTTTGACGATCTCGTGCTACTTTTAGTCTTTCCTTGACTTGAATTATCTTATCTGTTGTTTCTTGCACTATCTCTGGTCCAGATAATTGCTTTTCTCCAATTTCTGTCCAACAGACTGGAGTTCTGCACTTTCGTCCATAAAGTGCTTCAAATGGTGCAGCATTAATGCTAGTATGATAGCTGTTATTGTAGGAAAATTCTATTAATGGTAAATGGTTGTCCCGATTTCCTCCGAAATCAACTACACAGGCTCTAAGCGTATCTTCTATTGTCTAGATTTTCCTTTCACTTTGTCCGTCCGTCCGTCCGTCTGTGGATGATAAGCTGTGTTTAGATTTAACCTGGTTCCCATTGCTTTTTGGAAACTTGTCCAAAATGAGAAGTAAAACGACTATCTCTATCAGATACGATAGATAAAGGAATTCCATGTAATGAAACTATTTCATTTACATATAACTTGGCTAACTGTTCCATACTGAAAGTTTCATTCATTGGTAAGAAATGAGCAGATTTGGTCAATCTGTCTACAATCACCCAGATTGTATCATTTCCTTTTCTTGTCTTGGGTAATTTGGTAACAAAGTCTATTGTTATAAATTCCCATTTCCATATTGGCATTTCAAATTGTTGCAATAGTCCTGAGGGTTTCTGATGTTCAGCTTTAACTTGTGAACAAGTTAGACATTTAGCAACATAGTTTGCTATATCCTTTTTCATTCTTATCCACCAGAAATTCTTTCTTAGATCTTGATACATCTTACCACTTCCGAGATGTATCGTATACTTAGACTTATGAGCTTCTTCTAGAATTCTGTGGCGTAGGTTTCCTTGTTTAGGTATCCACATCCTTTTCTTATGGAACTTCCAAATTCCATCTGTTCCTTATTCTAATTCCTTAATCATTCCTTTTAAACTTTCAGCATCGTCCTTGAATGCTGTTTCCTTTACCTCTCTAATTTGCTCATTTAAATCTACTTGTAGATTTAATCTGAGAGAACGTACTCGTTTTGGTTTTTCATGATACTTTCGGCTTAAAGCATCAGCTACTACATTAGCTTTCCCAACATGATATTGAATATTACAATCATAATCACTAAGAATTTCCATCCAGCGTCTCTATCTCATATTTAATTCTTTTTGCCCAAAAATATACCTTAAACTCTTGTGATCCATATAGACAACGAATTTATTTCCATATAAATAGTGTCTCCAAATCTTAAGGGCAAAAAGTATGGCTCCTAACTCTAGATCATGGGTTGTGTAATTCTCTTCATGTTTCTTAAGTTGTCTAGAGGCATAAGTTATACCCTTTTGACGTTGCATCAACACACATCCATATCCCAACTTAGACGCATCACAATAGACTATAAAGTCTTCAGTTCCTTCTAGTAATGCAAGTATGGGTGCGTTGGTTAACCTTTGCTTAAGAATCCTAAAAGCTTCTTCCTGTTTCGGAATCCATTCAAACTTAACTGATTTGTAGGTCAGTTTGGTTAATGGAATGGCTATTCTAGAGAAATCTCGGATAAACCGTCTATAATATCCAGCCAGTCCAAGAAAACTTCGTACTTCTGTTGGCGACTCAGGGATTTTCCACTTAGTAATCGCCTCGATCTTTATGGGATCCACATGAATTCCTTCATGATTAACCAGAAATCCAAGGAATTGCACTTCTTGTAACCAAAATTCACATTATGAGAATTTAGCATAAAGCTTCTCTTTTCTCAAAAATGTTAGAAGTGCATGCAGATGCGCTGCATGTTCCTCTTTACTCTTAGAGTAAATTAGAATATCATCTATAAAGACAATTATGAATTTATCCAGGTATGGTTTACATATCTTGTTCATCATGTCCATAAATGCGGCTGGGGCATTGTTTAAACCAAATGGCATCACGGTAAATTCATAATGACCGTACCTTGTTCTGAAAGCAGTTTTAGGAATGTCCTCTTCCTGTACTTTCAGTTGATGATATCCTGAGCGTAAATCATTCTTAGAAAAGAATCGAGCTCCTTGAAGTTGATCGAACAGATCATCGATTCTCGGTAGTGGGTACCGATTCTTAATCGTAACTTGGTTTAATTCTCGGTAATCAATGCACATGCGCATCAATCCGTCTTTCTTCTTAACGAATAACACCAGTGCTCCCCACGGTGATGAACTTTCTTGTATAAAACCTTTGTCAAGAAGTTCGTGTAACATCCCGAAAATACAAATATTTAAGTTAAAAATCGTGTCGTGAATAAATTAGTAAAATAAACTAACTAGGAATGGCACTAACCTAGTTAGGGGATGACTTATAAGTAGTTAATGGATTAAAACAAAACAAAAACGAAAGTTAAGGGACTGAAAGTGTTAAAATTGAAATTTATTTTCAATTAGTAACCAAAACACACACACCAAACACACACAAAGGTGTGTTGGTCGACTAAAACACAGGGGGCGACCAGGAGCTTTTCTTCAAGCCCTAAATTCTCCAAAATCTTACAAATTGAAGGTTAAGATCTGTCCCAAATCTAAATTAGAGCTAAGATTAGTGATCCTCATAGCAAGAGGGTTACAAGGTATGTAAAATTTGGTGAAATTTCTTTACTCGAAATTCTCACATATCTGGGAAATCTGAAATTTGATATTGCATGTTTGTTATTTGGATAGATTAGGAACACTATAGTGTCTAGGGACAAACCCTAGACAAAACACAAGTTGAAATCATGTGTAATTTAGCAAAATCCATGAACACCCTTGTAGGTGATTAGTAGGTTATGTAGAACTTGATAAAACACTAGGAAATTGGATGTTGTTCTAGTGTAATTTGACAATTTTGAAGTGACTTCAGAATTTAAAATGCTAATAATTTTGTAAAATGGGTTGATTGATGTGAAATTCAGGACTAAATGATAAGCTAGGGACTTGCTATGTAATCTTGTAAAAGTCTTCCCATAAAGTGTTTGTGAAAATGCCTCAAAGAAGGCTTAAAACTGAAATTTGAAGTTTAAACGCATAATTAAGATGTTTCGGTGTATTATGCGATAGATGGTTTAAAAAGAGTTCTAAACACATTATGATTGAACTCTATAGGAAAGGACGCCGGAGCGTCAAGTGGGCAAACAAAAACATGTGGCGATTTGCGTTTGAAGGGCTTACTTTGAAGGTATGTAACTTGACCCGTTACATTAATCGAATTGTTGTTAAATTCTGTGTAATTACATTGTAGGATAGTTATGGTGTTGATCGTAGCGACTATGATCGTTACTTGAGTTAATATGTATTAGAATTGATAGGGAACCGTTTGGTAGTCATCAAATTGGAGGTTTTCCATAAGATGAACCAACGTGTCAGTTAATTGTGTAAAACGCAGCATTATTGTTTTAATTGGATAACAATGGCGATATCAATCATTAACACATTGAACCATGGAAATTGGTAAGGAAATGCGAGTGGTATTAAGCCCCGGATGATGGGCATAAGGCACCATGAACTTATTAGCAAAATGGTAGAAAAATGGGTAAAACTAGAATGGGTCGAATAAATAATAGTATAGTAACTTTTAGCCGTATGATCGGTGAGTCAAAGGTTGGTATGATAGTCGAAATGAATATGTCCGTAACGAATTTACAGACATAGGGAAGAAATAGCCTAAAACGACATGCGGATTTGGGCAAAATCAATAAAATAGTAAAATGGCAAAGTTACAGAGCCCACCATAAATTACGGTCTCCACCGTAATTTACGGTGGAAAACAAAAGTCTTACGGTGGATCTCTACTAATTTACGGCAGACCAAAACCATTCAGTGCCTACCGTAATTTACGGTAGATACCATAAATTACGGTAGAGCCCAGAAAACTTAGTATTTTATTCAAATTTCGAAGTCGGAATTCGTTTATATGTACTATATTAATGTCAAAACTAATGTTTTTGGTGGTTTTGACCCTAGGTGACGATGTGGATCTTACGGATGGCGGTCAAGCAAGTTTTGAAGAACCGAACACACTTTGAGCTTCCGCGTTATATTAACTTTGATAAACAATGTTTTGGAATGCAAACTCTTGTTAAACAACTTATGAATTTCTGAATTAGTCAGTGGTTGACTAATTTGTGGATTACTTTTAAACTATGTTTTGGAATTTATGTTTTAATTAGACACCCTTTAGTTTAAATCGCTTAAGTTTTTAATGAATTCAAGTAGTGATTAGACGGGTGTTACAAGTTGGTAATCAGAGCTTAAGGTTGTCAACAAAGTGTTCGGTTCAAGCTTGATCGATCGTTCGGTAAGGAATTAACTTATTATGTTAATAGATTATACCTTGTGTAAGAAATAAGATGTGAATTGATGTGCATGGGAAGAGTATGTGAATTCATTCAAACCCGGAAAGTGCACTAAAAGTGAATGGTTAAAGCAACTAAGGAACTTGGCTAAACCGAAAAAAATAAGGTTTTGTTACAAATGAAATGTTTAACGTTTAATGTAAACATTTCAGTTTCAAGATGTCGGAATGAAATGATGATGATCCGGTGCAGACAAGCACCGAACAAATGAAAGAGATTATTGCCGAAGAAGTGGGGAAGGCAATTGAAAGTAGTCTATCCGGGTTTATAGACAAAATATAAAACACGGTGTTATCATTAGTTGAAGAACGGGTCAAAAGGTTGGAAGATAGTGTCAACCTAATAAAAGAAAAATCGGGAGAACGCAAAGGGTGTTCGTACAAGGAATTCATGGCGTGTAAACCGCCAATCTACAACGGGGAGGTTGACCCGATAATTTGCCAAAGATGGTTGGGCGACATTGAAGGGGTGTTTGAAAGGACCCATTGTGATGAAAGCGACTTTGTTGCTTACGGAACGGGTCAGTTGAGAGGTCAAGCCAAAGATTGGTGGGACAACAAAAAGAATGAAATAGGAGCCGAAGCGGCGAAAACCATGACATGGGAGGAGTTTAAGACGCCGTTTCTTAAACATCATAGCCCCAAGGCGGTCATTAATAGAATCAAGGAAGAGTTCATGCAACTGAGGCACAAGGGCGAGACCATACACAAGATTACGGCGATGTTTATGGACAAGATGAAGTTTAGTAGTGAGTTGGTAACGAATGAAGAACAGAAAATATACTACTACTATAACATGTTGAGCGCTGAATATAGGGAGTTTATGACTCCTTCAAAATACGAGACCCTTACCAAAATCATAAACGTTGCTCGGGAACGAGAAATCGAGTTGAAGAAACAAGTTGAAAGGGGTGAGCGAAGGGCGCAAGATGTGAACCCAAGCCCTACAAAGAAAGCCCGAACTGGAGAGTCAGGAAAGAAAGTGGATGCAAAAGGCGGGTCGCCAAACTGCAAAGTATGTGGAAAAGGACACAAGGGAGAGTGTCGGTTCAAAGACAAGCCGTGCCCAATATACAGTAAAACGGGGCACACGGCGTCTCTATGCCCGGGTAAAGTTTCAGTTTGTTACAAATGCTATCAGCCCGGTCACAAAAAGTCTGAATGCCCGGAATTGGTTGGGAAAAGCGACACAAAGGAGTCTCCAACTGAAGCTCCAAAGGCGAAGGCTAGATCCTTCCAACTTACTGCGGCTGAAGCAAAAACAGAACCCGATGTGGTCTCAGGTATATTCACGATTAACTCAATTCCTGCACGTGTATTGTTTGATACGGGTGCGAATAAATCCTTCATTTCGCATGGATTTATTCGACATCCTTCAGTTGTATTAACAAAATTATCTGTGCCCTTAGAAGTTGAAATAGGGGACAACAAAAGTTTTATAGTTTGTGATATTTGTCGAGGCTGCAAATTAAGCATCGATGATGAAGAATATATGATAGACCTAATCCCGATGTCAATGGGAGAATTTCAAGTAGTTGTTGGGATGGATTGGCTATCTCAGCACCATGCGAAGGTCGTGTGTTTTCGTAAAGAGATAAAGCTAACATCTCCTAGCGGAAGGCACGTTACAATTTATGGCGAAAAGGGAGGCAATCCTATAATATGCTCAATGATGAAAGCTCACAAGCTCATGAGGCATGGATGTAAAGCGTTCATGATATACGCAAATGAGCCCGAGAAAGAACTACCGAAGATTGGAGACGTACCTGTGGTATGTAACTTTGAAGATATATTTCCGGACGACTTACCGGGAATGCCACCTGAACGAGAGGTAGAGTTCGGAATCGAATTGGTTTCGGGCGCGAAACCCGTAGCTAAAGCGCCATACCGACTCGCGCCGTCGGAATTACAAGAATTGATGTCACAAATTCAAGACTTGCTTGACAAGGGATTCATAAAGCCGAGTGTGTCTCCTTGGGGCGCACCGGTACTGTTCGTGAAAAAGAAGGACGGAAGCATGCGTATGTGTATCGATTACCGGGAGTTAAACAAACTCACGGTAAATAACCGATACCCACTTACGAGAATAGATGATCTATTCGACCAGTTACAGGGTGCGAATTGGTTTTCAAAGATTGACCTTAGATCGGGGTATCACCAATTAAAGGTCAAGGAGGAAGATGTGCCGAAGACGGCTTTTCGTACGCGATACGGACATTACGAGTTCATCGTGATGTCATTTGGGCTGACAAATGCACCCGTGGCTTTCATGGACCTCATGAACCGAGTTTGCAAGCCAATGCTAGACAAATCGGTCATCATGTTTATCGATGATATTTTGGTGTATTCGAAAAGTGAAGCTGAGCATGCACACCACTTACAAGAGGTGTTAGAAACACTTAGACGAGAAAGACTGTATGCAAAATTTTCTAAGTGCGCCTTTTGGTTACGAGAGGTGCAATTCCTCGGCCACATCATAAGTGCCGACGGAGTGTTGGTAGATCCGTCAAAGACTGAGGCCGTATCGAAATGGAATCCCCCGAAGAACCCTTCGGAAATTAGAAGTTTCCTAGGACTTGCGGGGTATTACAGGAGATTCATCCAAGATTTCTCCAAGATTGCGTCGCCACTAACAAAATTAACCCGGAAAGAGGAGAAGTTCATTTGGGGTGTTGAACAAGAAAGGGCGTTTCAGACACTAAAAGAGAAGTTAACTCAAGTTCCGGTATTAACATTGCCGGACGGAGTTGAGGACCTAGTGGTCTATTCAGATGCCTCATTGTCGGGGCTCGGGTGTGTTTTGATGCAACGGGGCAAAGTTATAGCTTATGCCTCGAGACAATTGAAAATGCATGAAAAGAAATATCCCACGCATGATCTTGAATTGGCTGCGGTGATATTTGCATTAAAAATATGGAGGCACTATTTATATGGGGTAAAGTGCACCATATTTACCGACCACAAAAGCTTAAAATACTTCATCGATCAGAAGGAGTTAAATATGCGTCAGAGACGATGGTTGGAAACGGTGAAGGATTTCGATTGCGAAATACACTACCACCCCGGAAAGGCGAATGTAGTGGCAGATGCTTTGAGCAGAAAAGCGGACTATCTCCCAATACGAGTAAGATCAATGCAACTCGTGGTGACCTCGGGTATACTTGAACGTATCTGAGAGGCGCAAGTAGAAGCAGTGAAAGAGGAGAACTGGAAAAAGGAAAGGATTGTTAGCTAAGTTAAGGATCTCGAAGTAGGCAACCACGGTTTAAAAACACGTTTCAATAGGATTTGGGTTCCTAACACATGTGGAGTTAAAAAGCTTTTACTTAATGAAGCTCACAAGTCCCGTTATTCCATCCATCCGGGAGCGACCAAGATGTATAATGATTTAAAACAAAACTATTGGTGGCGCGGAATGAAAAGAGATGTCGTGAAGTACGTAGAAAAATGCTTGACATGTCTACAGGTCAAGGCGGAGCACCAAAGACCATACGGTAAACTCCAACCGTTGGAAATCCTGGTTTGGAAATGGGAACATATTACGATGGACCTATTAACCAAACTACCAAAGACGAACCGAGGTTTCAATGCTATATGGGTAGTGGTGGATAGATTGACGAAAAGTGCCCACTTCATTCCGATTCGCGAGACTTATACGTCAAAAATGATGTCAGAAGTTTACACTAATGAGATAATAGCACGCCATGGAGTACCGGTATCCATCGTGTCTGATAGGGATACCCGGTTCACTTCAAATTTTTGGCGAGATTTCCAAGAGAAAATGGGGACAAAATTGTTCATCAGTACCGCCTACCATCCTCAGACGGATGGACAGAGCGAAAGAACAATACAGACGCTAGAGGATATGCTACAGGCATGTATCGACTTCGGTGGAAGTTGGGATGTTTATCTACCTTTGGCCGAATTTTCATATAACAATAGTTACCATTCGAGTATCGGCATGGCACCTTACGAGATGCTATATGGTAGAAAATGTAGAACCCCGGTGTGTTGGGGTGAGGTGGGACCACGCGAATTGGCCCATACAGATATAATTCAGGCCACTAATGAGAAGATTGAAGTGGTACGAGCTCATTTGAAAGCAGCCCAAGATAGACAGAAATCTTATGCCGACAAAAGACGAACACCGATGTAATTTCAGATAGGTGATATGGTTATGCTGAAAGTTTCCCCATGGAAGGGCGTAATCAGATTCAGAAAAATGGGTAAACTAAGTCCGAGGTTTATCGGGCCATTTAAAATCATCGAGCGGATTGGCAAGGTAGCTTATCGCCTTGAGCTACCGGAAGAATTGAGTGGAATACATGGCACGTTTCACGTGTCGCAATTGCGGAAGTGTCTAGCGGACGAAACAACTTATATCCATTACGATGATATCGAAGTGGATAATAGCCTGAATTATGCGGTGAGACCAGTGGAGATTTTAGATCGAAAGGTCAAGCACTTACGAAGCAAACAAATTGATCAAGTCAAGATCAAGTGGGAGCATAGGAAAGGTTCGGACACTACGTGGGAGTCCGAAGAAGAGATGAGACGTCTCTACCCTACATTGTTCGGTACGTACCTTGGTTTCAGGGACGAAACCCTTTTAAGGAGGGTGGACTTGTAACATCCCGAAAATACAAACATTTAAGTTAAAAATCGTGTCGTGAATAAATTAGTAAAATAAACTAACTAGGAATGGCACTAACCTAGTTAGGGGATGACTTATAAGTAGTTAATGGATTAAAACAAAACAAAAACGAAAGTTAAGGGACTGAAAGTGTTAAAATTGAAATTTATTTTCAATTAGTAACCAAAACACACACACCAAACACACACAAAGGTGTGTTGGTCGACTAAAACACAGGGGGCGACCAGGAGCTTTTCTTCAAGCCCTAAATTCTCCAAAATATTACAAATTGAAGGTCAAGATTTGTCCCAAATCGAAATTAGAGCTAAGATTAGTGATCCTCATAGCAAGAGGGTTACAAGGTATGTAAAATTTGGTGTCGAAATTCTCACGAATCTGGGAAATCTGATATTTGATATTGCATGTTTGTTATTTGGATAGATTAGGAACACTATAGTGTCTAGGGACAAACCCTAGACAAAACACAAGTTGAAATAATGTGTAATTTAGCAAAATCCATGAACACCCTTGTAGGTGATTAGTGGGTTATGTAGAACTTGATAAAACACTAGGAAATTGGATGTTGTTCTAGTGTAATTTGACAATTTTGAAGTGACTTCAGAATTTAAAATGCTAATAATTTTGTAAAATGGGTTGATTGATGTGAAATTCAGGACTAAATGATAAGCTAGGGACTTGCTATGTAATCATGTAAAAATCTGCCCATAAAGTGTTTGTGAAAATGCCTCAAAGAAGGCTTAAAACTGAAATTTGAAGTTAAACGCATAATTAAGATGTTTCGGTGTATTATGCGATAGATGGTTTAAAAAGAGTTCTAAACACATTATGATTGAACTCTATAGGAAAGGACGCCGGAGCGTCAAGTGGGCAAACAAAAACAAGTGGCGATTTGCGTTTGAAGGGCTTACTTTGAAGGTATGTAACTTGACCCGTTACATTAATCGAATTGTTGTTAAATTCTGTGTAATTACATTGTAGGATAGTTATGGTGTTGATCGTAGCAACTATGATCGTTACTTGAGTTAATATGTATTAGAATTGATAGGGAACCGTTTGGTAGTCATCAAATTGGAGGTTTTCCATAAGATGAACCAACGGGTCGGTTAATTGTGTAAAACGCAACATTATTGTTTTAATTGGATAACAATGGCGATATCAATCATTAACGTATTGAACCATGGAAATTTGTAAGGAAATGCGAGTGGTATTAAGCCCCGGATGATGGGCATAAGGCACTATGAACTTATTAGCAAAATGGTAGAAAAATGGGTAAAGCTATAATGGGTCGAATAAATAATAGTATAGTAACTTTTATCCGTATGATCGGCGAGTCAAAGGTTGGTATGATAGTTGAAATGAATATGTCCGTAATGAATTTACAGATATTAGGGAAGAAATAGCCTAAAACGGCATGCGGATTTGGGCAAAATCAATAAAATAGTAAAATGGCAAAGTTAGAGAGCCCACCGTAAATTACGGCCTCCACCTAATTTACGGTGGAAAACAAAAGTCTAACGGTGGATCTCTACTGATTTACGGCAGACCAAAACCATTCAGTGCCTACCGTAATTTACGGTAGATACCGTGAATTACGGTAGAGCCCAGAAAACTTAGTATTTTATTCAAATTTCGAAGTCGGAATTCGTTTATATGTACTATATTAATGTCAAAACTAATGTTTTTAGTGGTTTTCACCCTAAGTGATGATGTAGATCTTACGGATGGCGGTCAAGCAAGTTTTGAAGAACCGAACACACTTTTGAGCTTCCGCGTTATATTAACTTTGATAAACAATGTTTTGGAATGTAAACTCTTGTTAAACAACTTATGAATTTCTGAATTAGTCAGTGGTTGACTAATTTGTGGATTACTTTTAAACTATGTTTTGGAATTTATGTTTTAATTAGACACCCTTTAGTTTAAATCGCTTAAGTTTTTAATGAATTCAAGTAGTGATTAGACGGGTGTTACAGTTCGTCCAATTGTTTCTTCAGTTCTTGCATCTCCGTTGGTGCTAATCGATATGGTGCTTTGGCAATCGGTGCCGTTCCTGGTATTAGGTGAATTCTAAATTCAACCTCTCTATCAGGCGGTAATCCAGGCAACTCTTCTGGAAAGACGTCTGAGAATTTAGATATTACAGGAATATCTTTTAATTCTTTTCCTTTAGTATAAGTGATTACGGAAATCATATATACTACTCCTCCTTTCCTTTCATAACCTGTGGTTTTCATCACAGAGATGAATTTTGTCGGTCTAGTTGGTTTATCTCCTTTGATTGTGATCTTTTTACCACTTGGTGTACTTACTTGTACTGACTTTTGATCACATAAAATACTGGCACGATTGGCTACCAACCAATCCATTCCTAATACGACATCGAATCCGGCCAGATTCATTGGGTAAAGGTTAGCAAAGAAATGATGGTTCAGGATTTCTATTCTTGCTCCCTGCAAGATTTCACTTATCTTAATGGATTCTCCGTTTGCGGTCTCTACCAGACAATCTTGTTGAAGTTTGGCTAAGGGTTGGTCAAGAAGTTTGTAGAAAGAAGTATTGATAAAAATTTGGTTTGCACCAGAGTCAAACAATACTTTGGAAAATATATTATTAACTAAGAATGTACCGGCAATCACATCGGGAATCATCTTGGCTTTCTCAGCTGTCAGAATAAACGCTCTGGCATTTTTCTTAGGCGCTTCAGTTGTCTTAGCCTTGTTGGTTGCGCTAGAGCTAGTTTCAGACAGTTTGGTTTGATGTGCCCAATTTCTCCATAATTGAAGCATATCCTATTGCTAAGTTTCTTCCTACAGTCTTTTTCCTTGTGTCCAGATATTTTGCAAAAGTTGAAGTATATGAAGCATCTTCCAGAATGCTTTCTTTTGCAATACATACAGTAGGGTGTAGAGGAATCTGTTCCTTTTCCACAGTTGGAATTACCGTAGCGAAATTCCTGGGTAAGCTTTTGAGCTAGGTTCTTTCTCTGGTTTTCCTCTTGTGTACGTACCAATTTAACAGTCAGGGTATTGGCTAGTTCTACTGCTTCTTCTATGGTTTGCGGTCTAGCTGCCTTGACTACGTGTCCAATCTCACTAATTAATCCCCAAATATAGCGGGAGATTAACACTGGTTCAGGTGAGGCTAAGGTTGGCACTATCCTAACATATTCGAAGAATATGGTAGTGTAACGTTTGCAGTCTATTCCAGTCATTCTAAGATTTAGGAACTTATTGGCGATTTGTTCCTTTTCATTGGGAGGACATAATTTTCTTTCAACCATTTCCTTAAAGTTGATCCATTCCATATTATAAACTCTGTCATTTCCCCTAGACTGGAGAATAATATTCCACCATTCTAAGGCTACATTTTTTAAAAGATTAGAAGCAAACATGATCTTATCTTCATCTACACATTTACTTATTTTAATGACTGCTTCTGTCTTTTCTATCCAACGTAAGGCTACAATGGCTCATTCATTGCCTGAGAATTCTATTGGTTTGCAGGCCAAGAATTCTTTATAAGAACAATCGTAAGAAACGGTTCTTCTTCTTTTAGGAATTGGAGCTTGGATTATAGGTCCGTTATTATTGTTCACACTGTGACTTGGTTCAGTGTGTTGGCATTTACTTCCATTTGCAGATTTATTATTTTCTGCTTCCTTAACTGTCTTGATAATATAAGGCATAGCATCTATAATTCCTTGTGCTACTATGTGTTGGATGGCACTGTTATCTATTTGGTTTCCATTATTCTCATTATTCTGGTTTTCCTGATTCATTTCGTTATCCATCTGAATTATGAACATTTTATCAGGTATTAATTATCACAGAATAAATTTAATACAAATATTTATACACAATCACACAAACAAGTTGATCAAAAATGTCGATCATTGCGACTTTTACTCTTTCTATATATATGCGTCAATTACAAACTACCACTGGAAATCAAATATACTAGTAGTTATGCATCCGTATCTATTTTAGTCTATCTATAGATTTTTTTTATCAAAATACAAAATTACACATATATCAAGGCATTTTTCTAGGTACCGTTCATCCAATACTGCATTTCCCGCTCATCATATTTCCAAACTAGTTTATCCCCTATCTCTCGAATTCTATTCCCTTCATTCACTAAATTTTCTCCATACTGGTGGAGTTCCTACACACATTTTCGACTCATTGGTGGGTCTACTGGGTCAGGATGAGGTACGGGTTCCTCGTAAGGGTCTGCGCTATTCATTTTGAAAAATGTTCTATCATTATCCCACCACGGATCACATTCTAAAGGCATTGGTTCTTTGGGAGTATATAGGGTAGAGTACGACCTATTGTCGTCAAACCATGGATCAGATTCTAAAGGGTGTGGGGTTGGGATTCTAGGTAACTCGCTGGGGTCAAATGCAGGTATCGGGAATTGGTTTGCTTGGTTGGGTTCTAGCATTTGTTGGTCTGGGAATAAAGGTAACAGTGGCAGTTCGGCTATTTGGTTTAGGTTAGCGTCTACTGCTGTAGTGGCTAATATATGGAAATCGGCCAGCTGTCTATCTAGTTCCTCTTCCCAAGGTGGCCTATTGATTGTTTCCTGAGTTTGTGCATTTGCTTCCTTATTAGCTCTGACTATCGCTCTTTGTTTTTGTAACTTCTTCATTCTCTTTCTTCTCTCATGTGCTCCTCTATTAAACCAACCTCTCTTTTTAGTAGTGAAAGGTTCCTCAGACTATGCCTTAAATATAAATATCCCTTCCTTAGTATCGACTGAGTATCATGAGGGATTAGGTTGAGATGATGTTCCCTCATCTTTTGGTGAACTATCTAAGTGACGATAAGCGTCCGAAGTTCCTTGCTCACTCATACTATAAAATAACAAATAGTCAAATAACACAAAACACGTAATCACATAAGTTATTTCCTAACACGGAATTTAAGTGTCAGCAGAACACTTCTTTGGCTTAATCCAGTGGTTGTAGCTCTGATACCACCTTCTGTCGCAACCCCCAACCCCTATCTCGGGAGCGGGTGCCGCGAGATCTAGATTAGTGGTATCGGTGTTTATTAATTTGGCAGCGGAATACATCCGGACTGTAGTTAGGAAATATTTTTATCAGAGTAAAACACCAAACTTTTTATAACAAATCTTTGGGATAAAACCAAAGTTCATTTGATAGTACATTTGTAGGGATAAACCCTAATTATTGAAAACAATAAACTCTTTTTTATTTAAGTAAATTTTATAGCCACTTTTCCAAGCTTTCAGTGCTCTCCAGCTGGCTTCTATTTGGCTTTCACATTTTGTTACCTAAAACGCATTTTAAAAACATTTTATCAGCAAGAAATACTGGTAAGTACATTCCATTTTTGTAAAGCATCAGTTGTTACACATTATAGTATTAAGGGCGATTACAATGTTTATATCTACACAATTACTCATTCAGTCCTGTCAATCCTGACTGGAGGGTCATATTACTCATTGGCTACTCGCCATCCAATGGTAACGTCTTTCACATTTTGTATACAAAACCCCAACATACCGGCAACAATTATAGAATTACAAATTAAGACTTAATCACTGTAATTGTAGTTGAAAACATTTGAGGTTTTGATAAAACAATTTGACTCACAAAAAGTGTTTATAAAAGAAAATGTACTTACAATGTTGATTTAGGTATAACTAGAGCTTCCTGGTGTATCTCCTGGTTATTATCTATTAAAATTAAACATTGCACACATGTTAGTAAAATAACCCAAATCACATTAACCTTACAACTCGAGACAGAATTCCAATGACTGAGTCAGGCAGAGCCTTGACATGCATTACGGAATCCTAGATCAATCGAGTGTAACATGAGACAGAACTCCAACGACTGAGTCAGGCAGAGCCTTGACATGCGTTACGGAGCCCTAAATCGATCGTGTAGTGTAATAGTGTAACATCCCAAAAACGGGTTTGGTAATCAAACCACGTTAATAGTAAAGACAGGTAAAATACCGTTAGTGGTAAAAATTAACCCGATAAATATTATAACTCAAATAAATAAACCTAATATTAATTGAAAAGGGGAATAAACACTTTGAGAAAACAAAGTATATAAAAAGGCCAAATTAACGGGACTTAAAACATAATGGGTTATAATTTCCCGAACCTGTTAAAGTAACTAGGAGTAATTAACCTAGTTAATAGCATGTGATTAAGTGACTAATGGTGAGATATAGCTTCATTTGATCAAAAGAAACTAGAGGGACCAAAAGTGTTTAACTTGAAACTAATATCAATAAAAAAAAAAAAACTCAAACACTCACAATTGTGAGTGTCTGAATTCGACCAGAAGCCAGGGCCGACCAAGGGAAAGAACTCCAACCCTAGTTCTTGTTTAAATCCATAAATTGAAGGTCAAGATCAGCCCTAAAACGAAATCCGACCCTGGATTAGTGATCCCCATTGAAAGGAGATATAAGGTATGCGAAAATTCATAAAAATCCTCTACTTAAAATTCTCATGAATTTGGGAAATCAGAAATTTGATGATGCATGTTTGTTAATTGGATGAAATAGGAATGATATAATGTCTAGGAGCAAAACCCTAGTCAATCACATGTTGAAATCATGCTTATTTCTTGTGAATTCACAATCACCATTGAAGGTGATAAGTGGGTGTTGTAGGAACATGTTAAACACTAGAATTTTAATTGTTGTTCTAGTGTAATTTGAGTTCTAGGAAGTAAATTCAGATTTTGTTAATGTGAAAAATGATGTAAACATGCTTAGTTGATGTTAACCATGGCTAAATGACAAGTATTGAGCTTGATAATAAATTGTGAGAAATCATGCCCGCAAGGTGTTTGTTAAAATGCCTAAGTGAATGTTTATATGTTGAAATTACGAATGAAACGTGTAATTGCCTTGTTGGACTAATTACGTGAAATAAGGATTAAAACGGGTTCTAATCATAGTATTGATTTAACTTAGTTGTGCCTATTGTATGATTCAAGGTAATTGACTTTTTTTTATTAAAAGTCAAAATAACCGACGATAAAGTCGAATAGTAGTTTCGACATATAAAATATGTAAGGTGGAAAAGTCGTGAATTGGAATGACTAATCTAATCACCTTGTGAATGATAATAGTTTGTCGCTCAACGAGCTAGGTGGAGGCTTGGGAAAGAAGCAGTCAAACGAGTCAAGCACGAGAAGAAAAGCGTATTCGGATGGAAGGTAAGTCAAAACTTACACCTTTTATTAATACCTATTCGGTTTATAGATTGTGAATCATAGAAAGTCATGTTTGAATTATGATGTTCCGACACGACATGTGCGCTTCGGAATAAAAGACAATGGTAATAAACCATGTTTAATGATTAACATGAGTTAAAACGATTATATAGTCATGCAATGACTAAATGGTAATGAATTTCGAGTGGTTACCTTATAGGGTAAACCCATATAACTAATAAGGGCAAAATGGTAAAATTGGTCACGCGTTGATAGTAACCGTTAGTTTTGAAAGCCACTTATGGCGAAAATCATAATGGGTCAAAAGCGTTTAGAAATGGTTTATAAGTAATATGACTATACGGTGTAAACCGGAGAGAATCATGCAGACGAGATGATAATAAATATCATCTCGTAAAGATAAACGGTCAATTCGGCCAAACGGGTCAAAAGGTATAGACATCACATTTTGACAATGTCGACTAATGATTTTGTCGAGTTATATCCTTACAGGAATATATATCAAATGGATATTCGCATCGCTCTTAATTAGCGATTATAAAGCAAGGTATTGAACCCGGGTTAATAAGTTGATCCGAGCCAGGTATGTATAATGGATCAACTCATCATTTGGAACTTGAAGTTCTATGAGAATTAGACAAGGTAATAAGGGACATTCGGTTACCTTAGAAGGTAAACCGAAGGATTTAAATTATAGACAAAATGTTTTGAAAACAAGATTTGGTTAAAAATGAGATTTTGGGCGTGCATGGCTTAAGCAAAACCTTCGTCGTAAAAGAAGGGTTAAAATGACCAAAACGCTCTTGTGAGCGTAATTAAGCAAACGACCCTTAGAAGTCGCTTGAAAACGAGTTTTATAATCAAGTCAATACTTAGAATAAGTATAAAAGCGAAAGATGTAAATCCTTGGTCAAAAGACTCTATATGAGACCTTGCCGTAAAATGATAATCCGAGGGGTGAAACTCGGATTATATGGATTGACATACTAAACCATCACAAATATAGTTGTGATGGAAGATCATTTGATAAATAATGTGGAAATAAGATGCTAGAAATATATGAGTGTGAATTATGCGTAAAGGTGCTTAAATGCCCTTAACGGGTCAAAATTTGGTAAAAAGGTAATAAGCCGAAGACCTAAAAGTCTTAAATTTTTTTAATCCGGATGTTGGATTTCAACTTCATAAGATGGAGAATTGAATTACAGATGCGTAGGAAAAAGAATCGGGTAAAACGGATTAAAAACGAGAGAGTTATGCTCGTTTCCGTGAAATCGGGTGATGCTGGGAATATGCAGCAACATAAAATGAACTTGTTGTCAAAAAGGGGGCTAGGTGGGGCGTCTAGCCCCCCCTGAACCTGAAAAACGTTTAATTTTGTTTGTTTGACCCATATAACTTGTTTAAACTTGTTATTTAACTATCAAAACTAACTTTTAAGTTGGTTTTGATCATAGGTGATTGCCAAGAGTGCCCGGATGAAGATCAAGCTCGAATAAGAACCGAACACGATAAAGTTTAAAAGTTGTTCTTTCTTTTAAATTGTAAAAGTTTTAGTAAACTCGTATTGACATACTTACGTGTAATCGTAAAAACATGTATTTTTACGAAACTTCTATAGAATATTGTATTAAACAAGCAAGGGTGTTGCAAGTTGGTAATCAGAGCTCATGGTTAGAAAGTAAAGTGTGTTCGGTTCGAGGCTTGATCGCAAATCCGGTAAGTACGTGTATTTTAATGGTTTAGCTTGTTAAAGTGTTGTAAACAACACATAGGGTTATCGTGTAATATACGATATCTCAATTAAATAATAGATACAGTTAACAAAATTACGTGCGTTAACACGTATAGTAGAAAAGCCTTGTATTATGATAAGGGCATTTAGTAAAGTTGACATTACTAACTTTTATGAATGTTTTAATTGGAGGAAACTCGCATTTGAAGATGACGAGGGTTGAACAAATTACGGATATGATAGAGGAACGGTCCGAAGTATGACAAGAGGAGCATGCTCACCAAGGACTAAATCGCGTAACGACCGGGAAGAAGGTTAATGGCAAGGAACGCCCGTCGGGGCAAGCATTACCAGGTGCACACTTTAAATTTAATTGCAATAGTAATATGCAACAAATATGTAGAAATTGAAAGTTGCATATGTAGATTAAAAACTTGGAAAAACCCGAATAGAAAATGTATTCGGGATATTGTTTCCAAGAGAAACAAATAGAGGCATTGCTTACATAGGGCGTGATGTGAAAACTATAAAAAGGTTATGCGTGTCATGTGTTAATCGCTTACTCTGGCCAAGTAAGTAGTGGCATATGATACCATGAACTTCTTATAGCGGACACATTTACATCCGATGTAGTAAGAATGGGGTGAATGGGACAAATTAAAAAGTACCCAAATGAAACAAATAAACAAAATAGTTGATAATAATGTAAACGCACAGCCGGGTGACGGAAGCGTATTACATTAGGATAATGAGCCCGGAGAAGGGACAAGGGTTAATGTAAATGATGATATAAATGAATGATCAAAAGAAAATTCACGAAAATAAGTCATCCTGGACGAAAGGGCCATGGTGAACAAAATAGGCAAGTAAAACCAAAGTATAGATGATCCGCCGAGTCATAAAAACAAAGGTGTCGCCCACACAAAAAAGATAACCAAGGTTGTTAACTTTAGTCGTAGTAAAGAAAGGATAACGATGATAATCGTCACTCATAATTAATAAGGCCGCCAATGGTGGTCACGTAAAGAATAAAAGACATGGTCGAATAAAAGCGACGGATTTCGCTAAGATGACCAAGTAAATCGAAATGAAGTCTTAATGCATACCGGAAGGGGTGCAATGATAACGATTTCGGTAAAACAACCGGTTGATGGGTAAGGAATTAAACGCATGCGTAGAATGAGAACAGGAACGCGTATGGAAAGTCAAAAAGACTCTGGTTTTGGGTCATGACTAAAGGATGATAAGATGCTGCAAATAGAAATTTTGATAAATTACGTTCAACTATTTAAAAGCTGAACGGTTCGAACAAAGACTGAAGTTTGACATTCATAAGTGATGAATTTTCACACGAACAAGTCAAACAAATTTAATAAAGGATGACACTTGCTAAAGTAAGTAAGCGCGAATCGAATAAATAAAAGTGCGAAATATTAATAAACCTATGTAAAGGAGTTATAGACGTTAAAAGCATTAAAATAAAAGAACCCGGGTAATGGGACGTAAAGCAGTATAGGTAAGAACCAGGTAACGGTAAATGTAGGGCAAACTGACGTGTAATTGACGTTAGAAGACAAGAAGTCGGAAAGATAATTCGAAAGAAAACAATGTAGCCTTAGACTACGGTCAAGGTCAAACGAAATCTAAAAAGTAAAGGTGAATAATTCTAAACATAAAAAGGGGTGCCTTAACGCCATATGCGTATATTAACGTAAATACATTTGAATAAAGACTCGAATAAAAGATGATCTACGGGATCATCATAACCTACGGGATATTAATTAGTGTAACGGTCTACGGGGCCAAAATGACCCACGGGTCATGAATTGAAGCAAAGGGATCATAAGGGCCTCGCCTTAAAGAGGTTAAAGCTTAAGGAAATAGCCTATGAGGTTAAGTGAAGGAACCTACGGGTCAATAGTGTAAGGTGAGGGAACTTGTTACGAGTCCCCGCGTAAAACGAGAACGGAAAACAATAAATTATGGGTTGTCAATTTCCTTGATATGAGTAATTGACATAGTTAAAGAGAAAAACGTGAAACTAAAAATTCAGTTTTAGTAAGAAATAACGTTTTAACAAATATGAATACTATAAGGCGAATTCGGAAATAACAAATATCAAAGTGTATGGGTTTTAACATCGATAAGTGTGAGACGATACATTCGAAAAGAAGAAGTATGATAAAGAAGCGTTGAATTAAACTTAAACGTGACGTGACACGCTCACGGACAAGAAAAGAAATATAGAAAATGATCACGTTGTAACGTGGGTTACGGGGTATGAAGTGACGGCGACTAATTAGTCTAGCCGGTAAAACTATTCAAAGTTAAGAAAGCGTCATAACAAATACAAGCGCTTGTTAATATAACACAAGCACGGGATAGACCTATTAAAAGAATAACGAGACTAAGTGGTCAAGTGACAACTCAGTCAATAAAGATAAAGGGTTATAAGCTGTAAGTAACGGCCCGCGAGGCCTTACACATGAAAGACGTACGCATCAGTATACATGAAAACTTTTGACCAAAGGAAACGGGAGCCTTGAAGACAAAACTAGGTTCGTTTGATTAAACCAAGGAACTATGTACATAAGGTTTCGGGGACGAAACCTCTTTAAGGGGGGTAGACTTGTAACATCCCAAAAACGGGTTTGGTAATCAAACCACGTTAATAGTAAAGACAGGTAAAATACCGTTAGTGGTAAAAATTAACCCGATAAATATTATGACTCAAATAAATAAACCTAATATTAATTGAAAAGGGGAATAAATACTTTGAGAAAACAAAGTATATAAAAAGGCCAAATTAACGGGACTTAAAACATAACGGGTTATAATTCCCGAACCTGTTAAGTGACTAATGGTGAGATATAGCTTCATTTGATCAAAAGAAACTAGAGGGACCAAAAGTGTTTAACTTGAAACTAATATCAATAAAAAAAAACTCAAACACTCACAATTGTGAGTGTCTGAATTCGACCAGAAGCCAGGGGCGACCAAGGGAAAGAACTCCAATCCTAGTTCTTGTTTAAATCCACAAATTGAAGGTCAAGATCAGCCCTAAAACGAAATCCGAACCCAGATTAGTGATCCCCATTGAAAGGAGATATAAGGTATGCGAAAATTCATAAAAATCCTCTACTTGAAATTCTCATGAATTTGGGAAATCAGAAATTTGATGATGCATGTTTGTTAATTAGATGAAATAGGAATGATATAATGTCTAGGAGTAAAACCCTAGTCAATCACATGTTGAAATCATGCTTATTTCTTGTGAATTCACAATCACCATTGAAGGTGATAAGTGGGTGTTGTAGGAACATGTTAAACACTAGAATTTTAATTGTTGTTCTAGTGTAATTTGAGTTCTAGGAAGTAAATTCAGATTTTATTAATGTGAAAAATGATGTAAACATGCTTAGTTGATGTTAACCATGGTTAAATGACAAGTATTGAGCTTGATAATAAATTGTGAGAAATCATGCTCGCAAGGTGTTTGTTAAAATGCCTAAGTGAATGTTTATATTTTGAAATTACGAATGAAACACTTATTTCTTTTGTTGGACTAATTACGTGAAATAAGGATTAAAATGGGTTCTAATCATAGTATTGATTTAACTTAATTGTGCCTATTGTATGATTCAAGGTAATTGACTTTTTTATTAAAAGTCAAAATAACGGACGATAAAGTCGAATAGTAGTTTCGACATAGAAAATATGTAAGGTGGAAAAGTCGTGAATTGGAATGACTAATCTAACCACCTTGTGAATGATAATAGTTTGTCGCTCAACGAGCTAGGTGGAGGCTTGGGAAAGAAGCGGTCAAACGAATCAAGCACGAGAAGAAAAGCGTATTCGGATGGAAGGTAAGTCAAAACTTACACCTTTTATTAATACCTATTCGGTTTATAGATTGTGAATCATAGAAAGTCATCTTTGAATTATGATGTTCCGACACGACATGTGCGCTTCGGAATAAAAGACAATGGTAATAAACCATGTTTAATGATTAAAAAGAGTTAAAACGATTATATGGTCATGCAATGACTAAATGGTAATGAATTTCGAGTGGTTACCTTATAGGGTAAACCCATATAACTAATAAGGGCAAAATGGTAAAATTGGTCACGCGTTGATAGTAACCGTTAGTTTTGAAAGCCACTTATGGCGAAAATCATAATGGGTCAAAAGCGTTTAGAAATGGTTTATAAGTAATATGACTATACGGTGTTAACCGGAGCGAATCATGTAGACGAGATGATAATAAATATCATCTCGTAAAGATAAACGGTCAATTCGGCCAAACGGGTCAAAAGGTATAGACATCACCTTTTGACAATGTCGACTAATGATTTTGTCGAGTTATATCCTTACAGGAATATATATCAAATGGATATTCGCATCGCTCTTAATTAGCGATTATAAAGCAAGGTATTGAACCCATGTTAATAAGTTGATCCGAGCCAGGTATGTATAATAGATCAACTCATCATTTGGATCTTGAAGTTCTATGAGAATTAGACAAAGTAATAAGGGACATTCGGTTACCTTAGAAGGTAAACCGAAGGATTTAAATTATAGACAAAATGTTTTGAAAACAAGATTTGGTTAAAAATGAGATTTTGGGCGTGCATGGCTTAAGCAAACCTTCGTCGTAAAAGAAGGGTTAAAATGACCAAAACGCCCTTGTGAGCGTAATTAAGCAAACGACCCTTAGAAGTCGCTTGAAAACGAGTTTTATAATCAAGTCAATAATTAGAATAAGTATAAAAGCGAAAGATGTAAATCCTTGGTCAAAAGACTCTATATGAGACCTTGCCGTAAAATGATAATCCGAGGGGTAAAAATCGGATTATATGGATTGACATACTAAACCCATCACAAATATAGTTGTGATGGAAGATCATTTGATAAATAATGTGGAAATAAGATGCTAGAATTATATGAGTGTGAATTATGCGTAAAGGTGCTTAAATGACCTTAACGGGTCAAAATTTGATAAAAAGGTAATAAGCCGAAGACCTAAAAGTCTTAAATTTTGTTAATCTGGATGTTGGATTTCAACTTCATAAGATGAAGAATTGAATTACAGACGCGTAGGAAAAAGAATCGGGTAAAACGGATTAAAAACGAGAGAGTTATGCTCGTTTCCGTGAAATCGGGTGATGCTGGGAATATGCAGCAACATAAAATGAACTTGTTGTCAAAAAGGGGACTAGGTGGGGCGTCTAGCCCCAAGGTGGGCCGTCTAGCCCCCCCCCCCCGAACCTGAAAAACGTTTAATTTTGTTTGTTTGACCCATATAACTTGTTTAAACTTGTTATTTAACTATCAAAACTAACTTTTAAGTTGGTTTTGATCATAGGTGATTGCCAAGAGTGCCCGGATGAAGATCAAGCTCGAAGAAGAACCGAACACGATAACTTCCGCGCGGCGTTTCGTCGTATCTTTTAAACGACGAATTCAATTACATTAAGTTGTTCTTTCTTTTAAATTGTAAAAGTTTTAGTAAACTCGTAATGACATACTTACGTGTAATCGTAAAAACATGTATTTTTACGAAACTTCTATAGAATATTGTATTAAACAAGCAAGGGTGTTACAAGTTGGTAATCAGAGCTCATGGTTAAAAAGTAAAGTGTGTTCGGTTCGAGGCTTGATCGCAAATCCGGTAAGTACGTGTATTTTAATGGTTTAGCTTGTTAAAGTGTTGTAAACAACACATAGGGTTATCGTGTAATATACGATACCTCAATTAAATAATAGATATAGTTAACAAAATTACGTGCGTTAACACGTATAGTAGAAATGCCTTGTATTATGATACGGGCATTTAGTAAAGTTGACATTACTAACTTTTATGAATGTTTTAATTGGAGGAAACTCGCATTTGAAGATGACGAGGGTTGAACAAATTACGGATATGATAGAGGAACGGTCCGAAGTATGACAAGAGGAGCATGCTTACCAAGGACTAAATCGCGTAACAACCGCGAAGAAGGTTAATGGCAAGGAACGCCCGTCGGGGCAAGCATTACCAGGTGCACACTTTAAATTTAATTGCACAAATAGTAATATGCAACAAATATGTAGAAATTGAAAGTTGCATATGTAGATTAAAAACTTGGAAAAACCCGATTAGAAAATGTATTCGGGATATTGTTTCCAAGAGAAACAAATAGAGGCATTACTTACATAGGGCGTGATGTGAAAACTATAAAAAGGTCATGCGTGTCATGTGTTAATCGCTTACTCTGGCCAAGTAAGTAGTGGCATATGATACCATGAACTTCTTATAGCGGACACATTTACATCCGAAGTAGTAAGAATGGGGTGAATGGGACAAATTAAAAAGTACCCAAATGAAACAAATAAACAAAATAGTTGATAATAATGTAAACGCACAGCCGGGTGACGGAAGCGTATTACATTAGGATAATGAGCCCGGAGAAGGGACAAGAGTTAATGTAAATGATGATATAAATGAATGATCAAAAGAAAATTCACGAAAATAAGTCATCTTGGATGAAAGGGCCATGGTGAACAAAATAGGCAAGTAAAACCAAAGTATAGGTGATCCGCCGAGTCACAAAAACAAAGGTGTTGCCCACACGAAAAAGATAATCAAGGTTGTTAACTTTAGTCGTAGTAAAGAAAGGATAACGATGATAATCGTCACTCATAATTAATAAGGCCGCCAATGGTGGTCACGTAAAGAATAAAAGACATGGTCGAATAAAAGCGACGGATTTAGCTAAGATGACCAAGTAAATCGAAATAAAGTCTTAATGCATACCGGAAGGGGTGCAATGATAACGATTTCGGTAAAACACCCGATTGATGGGTATGGAATTAAACGCATGCGTAGACTGAGAAACAGGAACGCGTATGGAAAGTCAAAAAGACTCGGGTTTTGGGTCATGACTAAAGGACGATAAGATACTGCAAATAGAAATTTTGATAAATTACGTTCAACTATTTAAAGCTGAACGGTTCGAACAAAGACTGAAGTTTGACATTCATAAGTAATGAATTTTCACATGAACAAGTCAAACAAATTTAATAAAGGATGACACTTGCTAAAGTAAGTAAGCGCGAATCAAATAAATAAAAGTGTGAAATATTAATAAACCTATGTAAAGGAGTTATAGACGTTAAAAGCATTAAAATAAAAGAACCCGGGTAATGGGACGTAAAGACGTATAGGTAAGAACCGGGTAATGGTAAATGTAGGGCAAACTGACGTGTAATTGACGTTAGAAGACAAGAAGTCGGAAAGATAATTCAAAAGAAAACAATGTAGCCTTAGACTACGGTCAAGGTCAAACGAAATCTAAAAAGTAAAGGTGAATAATTCTAAACATAAAAAGGGTGCCTTAACGCCATATGCGTATATTAACGTAAATACATTTGAATAAAGACTCGAATAAAAGATGATCTACGGGATCATCGGGTAAAACGGATTAAAAACGAGAGAGTTATGCTCGTTTCTGTGAAATCGGGTGATGCTGGGAATATGCAGCAACATAAAATGAACTTGCTGTAAAAAAAGGGGGCTAGGTGGGGCGTCTAGCCCCTAGGTGGGGCGTCTAGCCCCCTCTGAACCTGAAAAACGTTTAATTTTGTTTGTTTGACCCATATAACTTGTTTAAACTTGTTATTTAACTATTAAAACTAACTTTTAAGTTGGTTTTGATCATAGGTGATTGTCAAGAGTGCCCGGATGAAGATCAAGCTCGAAGAAGAACCGAACACGATAAAGTTAAAAACTTCCGCGCGACGTTTCATCGTATCTTTTAAAAGACGAATTCAATTATATTAAGTTGTTCTTTCTTTTAAATTGTAAAAGTTTTAGTAAACTCGTATTGACATACTTACGTGTAATCGTAAAAACATGTATTTTTACGAAACTTCTATAGAATATTGTATTAAACAAGCAAGCGTGTTACAAATAACAGGGTTATAGTACTTACAACGAGGCAGAGCTTCGCTTTATAGTGGGTATTATGCCCGAGTATAACTTCTACTATTTAGAAATTGAGAGAGATTTAGGAATTTGAACGATTTGAAATGAGCCTGAGCCCCCTATTTATAGGCTGGTCGACCACCTTGTCGCACCCCGCGACACCTTAAGCCTCGACCTTCACGGCCCGCGAGAGCCCTAAAGGCGGCGGTAGGCTTGGTGAGTCATCGAGTAGCCTCCACACGTGTTCGGACACGTGGCGTCATTGTATGTCCGGCAAGTCTAGGCCGTCGCGCCCCGCGAAGGATCTTCCTTCATCTGTCGCGGCCTGCGAGCGACTCAAAATTTTGTCTTTATTGATTTTTCTAAGTATAAGGGTATTTCGGGCTCGTTTCTCGCATACGGGGTATGTAAGGAACGTTTTAGGGTCACGTTAAGGGTTCTAGGAGGGTTGTTATACTTACCACATCCCCTGAATTTTGGGACATGAATCCCCCCTCTCATATAGGCTATATGTTGTGGTTTAACATAAAAAAAAAGGTAATGACAATAACCACATAGTAGCGGGCTTTAACTAAAACATCCTTTAACAAGCGTGTTGTGGTGTAACTAAAAAATTAAATAAAAGAAAAAATTAAAGTGCGTGTGCATGATTGGTGGAGGGAGGCGTTAAGGGGGTAACCCCCCGACGCCACTTCTAACCGTCACGACATGGTGTTTAGTTAATTATTTTGGGTGAGGGTATGAGGCGTCACCCCACAACAAATAGCCATACCCTTCTCTCTCTAACACCTACATACCTACTTCCGAAAACTCAAGAACATCTCTAGGCTAAAAAAACATCAAACCAAACCCTCAAAACATCAGGACTATCCAAGAGGTTTCTAAGCACCCCAGTTGTCGACCACTATCCATTGCATGTAAGCTATTGATCTTTGTTTAAGGATTTAAAGGCTAGAATGCTCTTTTTTTAGGCATGTAAACGAACCGAACGAACATGAACAGAGGCATGTTCGTGGTCGTTCATTTAACTTTAAGTGAACACGAACATATAATTGAACAAATACTGGTGTTTGTGTTTGTTCATTAAGAATAATGGAATGTTTGTTTAAAAACTAAACGAATAGTTCACAAACATAAATGGACATAGACAAACAAACTTAAACAAACATAGTTTAACAAATACAAAATAATACAAATGAACATAAATGACAAAGTATAAACAAACATAAAGTTGCTTTTTCATATAAGTTATTGATTAGTTATGATAAGTCCTATTGAAAAACACATTTTTTTCACTGGAAAGCCCAAATATCACTTAGTTATATGTATGTAGTTAGAAAACCTCTTTTTTATGTTTATATTTGTATAAATACAACTCCATATGTATTTGTTAATATATAAAAGAACGTAAATGAACAAACATAACGAATATAAATGAGCGAACATAAATGAACGTTCACAAATATAAATGAACAAACAACTCGTGTGTTCATGTTCGTTTGTTTATTAAATAAACGAACTTCCCATCAAACAAGTTTACAAACAGTTCATGAACATTTGGTTCGTTTACAGGCCTACTCTTAATGCTAAGATTAACATCTTTGGCAGAAGATTATGCTTGATTTGAGAAAAATTCACAACTTAGAGTTGCCCCCAAACATTATTAAGGGTTTAACACACTCGGTAAGTACAAACTAAACATTATTAACGGTTTAACACACTTGGTACAAACTAAATAAATATAATTAGTTTAGTTTTATTAAATTTTGTGTTTCTATTTAAACAAGTCTATTTTGTGTTACGTAGATATCTATAACTAATATTTTCTATATGCATTGAATGTCAGGTCACTTGTTAAGATAAAAGTATATCGAACCCATATGAAGTTTTCTATATGCTTGAATGTCAGGTCACTTGTTAAATTTTGTGTTTCTATTTAGGATGTTATATACATAAATCGACAATCTTTAATAAGTTCTTACTTATTTTGAACTATAGGAGAGAGTAGTAAGAGCCTTACATAACCTGTAATTACATTTACTATTATTTTAATTAAAGATTGTGAAAATAAATATTTATATATTTTTGTTCTCGTTTTATGTTATGCTTATATGAGTTATATCCATCCTCTATAGATGTGTACACACATGATGTACGCCACATATGTCAGCCTGCACTTGACCTAATAATATGAACTTACAATAATTCAGTTTATTAAAACTATCCTTGGCCTTAATCTTAATAGATTGTTCTTAACGGTACATATAAAACGTAGAAACAATAATATATATAGTAATTATATGGCACCAAGTCACCAACTACAAATTTGGCTTTTCTTTAACTCGATCAAACCTCATGACATCTTCAACATTAAAATAACAAACCTAAACTTTCAATGTTTGGTTCGCTAACAACATAATCATAAGTATAAATTATTATTAACAGCTTGCAAAAAGCCCTAGAGAAACCCTAGTTCAAATTATTAATTGATAATATAATTAAAGTCGTTGTACTTCCAGCCATCACAATTTACCGGTTTTTAGTACAATTATTCTGTTCACTGTTTTTGTCCGTAGTTTTTTCCAATTATGTCACATGCATGTATGACGTGTCTCCGTTGTAGTTTGGCATCCAATATAGAAAGGTGGCGGATGTTGTGGTGGCTGTGGCTGCGGCTGCCGCTGCTGAGTATGATCAAACTTTAACGAACCACGTCGTGCTTCTCGCAGCTCTTTCTTAAGTCTGCAGTTCTCATCGCTAAGGGCTGCACAACATTTCCTTAAAAACACACATTCTTGTTCAATGTGCTTTAACTTTGTCCTGTTCCATGTGATCACTAATCAATACTTAACGAAATTTTTGGATTACATGTTATCGAGAACAAATAAACTATAAATAGATGTATATACATAGTACCAAAGCACCTATATTTGAGATTGTTCTTTTGTTTTTGTTTTTTTTTTTAATTTCTAAATTCAAAGTGCCGGTATAGATATTTCATAAGTGACTCTATGAGGTTTTAAATACATGCTATACATACAGACAGTTTGTTAACTCAAGGGAAGTTGACTATGTTATTTTTAACCAGCGAACTGAATGCAATTTTTGTCATGCTGCAAACTCGAGGAGTTTGCTTGCCACATCAATAGAGTCGTAAGAGTTCGCAACCAAAGTGCGTATTTGTCAAAAATGTTTGAAAAAACTCAAAGAAACACTTTTAGGTCTTCTATAAATAAGGATAACATCCAAATGATAAACAGACAACAATTATATGTGTTCTTGATTTCTTTTGTGATTTGTGCAAATTATATTAGATAAAGATCACTAATTATGCAAATACATTGAATTATGTTTTATTTCTTTGTAGTACTTGAAGGCTTCAATATCTTAACAAATATAATGACTAGTATATTTTAATAACTTAGAAGAAGTAAAAGATAACCTTGCTCTTCTGTTTTGAAACCATACTTCAATTTGCCGGGGAAGAAGATGCAACTTCTTGGCAAGTTCTTGTTTCTGCCCCTGCAAATGAGAATAAGTTTTTTAATTGACATAACATCATATATTTTTTTTTGAACGACAAACTAATCTAATGCCTAAACACTCTTGTACCTACGTCACACCATGTCCCTTGGGACAACAACCTCATACATATAAACCCAAAATCTTTATTATATTTCATTTTAAGAGCTGAATGGAATAATTTCTATTGAAAAGTAAATTAAGAAGGTATGAAGAAATATGCAGATGGAAAACAATTAGTAACAATTGTGAATAGGCGGTGATTCTTACACCATGTAATTGTTTCTTACACATCAAGTGCAAACACTTAACATGAGCTATATATAGTAGAACATATACATGTATTATGTGTGTATTGAAACAATATCTACCGTGTAAGAATCACCCCTCTAAGAATCATGCAATCACTATATTCTTTCTATATATATAGTGTTTATTTTTGTGATCTTTTTATTCTCAAAAGTGGTCAAAATCTTGATTACAGATGGAGTGCATACCGTATTAAGGGTGCTATGGATTTTGAAGCTAGCTTCAAGCAAAGTAATTTGTTCTGTAGAGAGTTTTAGCTTCTTTCTAGATCCACCACTATTGTCTAGATAAAGATCATTGTTGCTAAAATCACTTCTCTTCGCAGATCTTCTCGTTTCTTCTTTCTCATGATCATCAGTGATTCTAGAACTATATGAATCCTGGTCATCTTTCTCATCATCAAGTGTATGATCATGATCTTCATGATCGCTACCTTCGATATTTGGATGAATTGGTAAAGAAAGATCCAAACAAAGTTCCCTCTTACTTTGCTTTAGTTGCTTCTCCCTTGTAACCTCCACTTCAATTCCAAGCCTAAGTGTTGTGTTGCAGGGCTTTTCTTTGTTCATATTCTTGCAAAAAAAAAAAAAGAAAAAAAATATTTACAAAGACAATTGGTTTCAATACAATTTGAGAAGATGGGAACTTTATGATGAGACTAGAAATGAAGATAGGAGGGGATATATAGATGCAAAAAAAGTCATAATCAGTTACCTATTAAATTTTTAGGTGCAATTAATTGTGATTAGAACAAAATTGAAACCATAACAATAATTAATAGTTAATAATTTGTAATATTAATAATATATAATACGAATATGAGTTTTGAGTTGAATTACGTTACAATACAAAATTACTTATGCGTCGATGCCATCCCACATTCTTGACTTTTCTTTAATGGAAGTTAAAATAAAGTTAAAGAGTACTTTGAATCGTGATTCTTGATAATCTAGTTAATACAGATCGACTTGATTCATAGCAAATGATATAACTGCAATTAAATTTGTTCGTAAGGAGTATATATATATTTTTTTTAATTTTTTAATTGAGTAATCATAACAATTTATAACAAACAATAAATACAAATTTTTAATATTTTTATGTACTATAACTAAAAATGAATGAAAAAATCAGACATTATATTCATAGTTAAGAGTTATGCACAAAGCATGCTTAGGTGATATTGTCTGAATTTCCAGACTACCTAAACTCCAAATGCATATGTGTTGTGACTCTCGTAGATCCGACTCCTCATGTACGGTTTCTTGACCGGAACTTTAAAACACTACGGAAGGATCGGAGTGGATCCCCATGCTCACATATCTCTCAAACACATATGTGTGTATAGATATATCACTTTAGTTTATTTCAACAGGAGTTTAAAAATTTATAGCATTATAGGACAAAAAATTAAGAAAACCGAGAACCAATATTAAATACGGTGCTTGATAACGATTGTATTTAGTGTAAGTGCATTGAGCTATAAGTACACTAGTTCTAAATTCTGAAAACTTTAAGCGTTTTTGGATCCTTATTTAATGTATTTATAGCGAATACACATACTAGTTCTACACTTTAATAAAAATATAGTGTATGTGTGTTCACTAATAAACACTACCAGTGAATCTGGCCATCGTGCGGACTATAAATATACAGAGTGTTTTCACTTATGATTATATTACGTAAATGTTATATTATTCTTGTTCGAATATTTATTGTTCCAATGGTTATCGTTCAGTTTGCTCCTTTTGAATTTGTTCTCGTTTTGTATTTGATTTGTTATAAACTTTTGTTATCTTTTTTAACTAGTTTCGTTTATGTTCATTTGTTTCAGATTCATTTAAAAAAGATGATTTACATAATAATCATAATAGTATAAATTCAATATGTGTGTACATATAATAGTAGTGCATCTACATCAAAGGACATTAGTTCTGAGGTGTGTATCTACTATGTTTCTTCGTCAATTACATTTGAGTGTAAAGTCTTTAACTATTGAACGCTAAATAGCAGGTACTTACCAATGACAATTGACAAAAGTTCAGTTTATTTAACTAGACTGAACCTCATGATTTCTTCATCATTATAAGTGCAAGTGCATATTCAAATCTTTAACCCTAATTTTGTAGGGTTGGCTGAGAACATAATCATGAGTATATTAATTAATTAGTTAGGAATTGCCTAACAACCTAGAGCAACCCTACTTATTAATAACAATCAAAGCCGTTGTTTTTTTTTAACTCTACAACAGTTTAGCAGCTGTAGCATTCTTATTATTACTATTATCACGCACATGGTCCATGTTTCCTCCATTCATGACTGCAAAGGCATTCTTTTCTTCACCCGAATTTCCAATCTTATCGCAGGGACGATGATGCATCGTTGTAGTTGTTGTGTACTGCACGAAGAAAGGTAGTGGCATTTGATGATGATGATGATCAGATTTTAATGAACAACGAACTTCTTGCAACTCTTTCTTCAGTCTTCGGTTTTCGTCGTTTAGGGTTTCATAACTTTTCTTTAACAACTCATATTCCTTTTCGATTTGCTTCAACTTTGTCCTGTCCTCATATGATCATCAATCATAAATCCAATTTTTTTACTGTATAGAATTTGATGAATAACAATATAGATAAATAGATTATGATATGAAAAATGCATCATCCCCCTTAGAGATATGTTATAGTTCAAATGTGCCAAGTTCTAAATGATTAAAATAAATGTTATTATACTTGTGTGATATACTACTTTCCCTTTCCAGTTTGTGTGATTACATTTGAATAATAATAATAATAATAATAATAATAATAATAATAATAATAATAATAATAATAATAATAATAATAATAATAATAATAACAATAATAATAATAATAATAATAATAATAATAATAATAATAATAATAATAATAATAATAATAATAATAATAATCAGTTGCCGAATTATCTCACTTTTGATTTTGTTATAAGGAATAAGTTAGAGGTCACAGTGGTATTAGGAATGTAATTACTGAGAATTGAAACTTAATTTTGCTGAATTTTATAATCAGAAATGTGTCATGATCGGGATTGATCTCTAAAGCCGGTCATATAATTGGATTATATTTCTGTGATGATCAAAAGAACATATTTGTTTGTCTCTAAATAAATTGCCACTGATCATATATATTATAGGGTTTGTTTGTTTGATCACCAATTGTTCCATATTTTAACAGTTCTTGGTCTATGAAACATGTATAATTTCAGTTGTTTTTGTGAGATAATATTTTTAGTTCAATAAATGCGTGTATATTGCGTGTGCATGCGAAAATGAAGAGGTAATTAACCTTGCTCTTCTGTTTTGGAACCAAACTTCAATTTGCCTAGGAAGGAGATTCAACTTCTTTGCTAGTTCTTGTTTCTGGCCCTGCAATCACCCATGACACTAAATCAGACTACATGTATCACACAATTTCATCAAAAATATATTATTTTTTTGTTTAATAATTTAAACTAAAATCAAAAAGATATCTTTTACTATACTAAATACAAATTGATGGGCGGCAAGTTAAATTTATGAATTATTTAACACTTCCTATGATTCATGCATCACCATGTTCCATTTTCTTAGGAGTTCATTGTTTTTGTTGTAGACCATTTTATCATAAGTATGGAACTTCTATTAAACAAAGTATTGCTTTCATTTAACTTGGGCAACAAGTTAAAAAAAATGTTGGTTTTGGATATGAGTGAAAATTGCAAGCCTAGAGGGGAGAAAAATAATTGTTCATGGAAAGTTACAACACATAATAATTGTGGTACTAGCTTGCACTATTCTTTGATGCCATCTTGAGAATTTCCAACAAGTGTATTGGTTAATAGCTAGTAGTTTGCAAATAAAGTGGACAAAATTTAGTAACAGGGACAATAAAACATACTGTATTAAGGGTGTTATGGATGTTGAAGCTATCTTCAAGCATGGTAGTTTGTTCGGTTGTGAGTTTTAGTTTCTTTCTTGATCCGTCATCGTTGTTATTAGAAATATTGACGTTGCTAGCTCCTTTTCTTTCCTCTTGATCATCAATAGTTTTAGAACTAAAAGAATCTTGATCATCTTTCTGATCATCATTCTTATAATCATAATCATCACTGGCTTCAATCTTTGGATGAAGAGGCAATGAAAGATCCAACCAACACCCCCTTTTCTTATTCTTTGGTGGCTTCTCCCTTTTGATAACTACTCCAATCCCAAGACCAAGTGTTGTATTGCATGTCTCTTCTTCATGATTCATAATCTTGAATGTGGAGAAATAAATTCTATGAATATGATCAGGAAAGATGGAACCTTTTGGTGGGACGAGAAGAAGATGTAAATATGGTTTATAGATCAATACCAAAACAATCATAATAAATGATGTATTAATTTATTAGGAGACTTAACTAAATGTCAAATAAAACTATAACAATAATTAATATTCATAATATGAGAATGAGTTTAAAGTTGTTTTACGTTACAATATCATTATGACACTTAGAGAGGAAACCAAAACATAATTACTTATGCTTTGACACCATCCTACATTCTTGACTTTTCTATAATGGAAGTCAAAGTTTCGTTAAAGAGTATTTAGAAGTCATAATTGCTGTTCATTTTAGTTAATACGTACAAGATGTGATTCATAGTTACGATCGATAAGTAATTGCAATTACAAACTAGAGATCAAAATACCGCCTCTTTTCTTTTCTTCTTTGAACATGTTATAACTAATTGTTAAAAATAATAAATAATATTGTGATACTTTCAGTTTTATACTTTTATTAATGTTTCTAATATTTCTATTTGTTTCAATATGAGGTATGGATGTGTACAACTGGGCCAAGGGCTGGATAGAGAGTACACATGCTAGACTGTTGCATATAGTGGGCTACTGATACATTGAAGTCTCATAATGTGTGTGTACTTAAAAGGCGATATGAACAAATGGGCCTTTAGGGCAGATATAAAAATGCATGTCTTTGTGCATATTCATTAAATCAAGATATTCTCACACACTTACCTTTCCTCTCGGCAGGCAATAGGGTGCCAATCTATTCCTTTGCTCGTTTATGTTCTCTCTCTTGTTTTTGAACGATTAGGGTTTCAGGCGTTATATTTGATCAGATTCATGGTTGAATATGATCTTAGTTTGATTCCTCTTGTTTCGTTATAGAGATTATCAGTTGCTATCTTTCATTGTGAGTTTAGAGAATTAGATTCATGTATTGTACAAACAGATTTGCGAGTGGTTTGGGTATTTGGTTGTATTTAATCAAAGCTCTGAGTTTGATACCTTGTTTTTGACATGATATCAGAGCCCAGAGCTCTGCTCTATTAGTGATTGTCCGATTTGGTTTCTTCCGCTGTTGCTAAAGGTGTGTTTAGGTTGTCTAGGTTTTCTTTATCTAAAACTCTAGATAGGATTCTCTAGTTCTTGACGATTATGACGATCTTTGGTATCATTGGTGCTACCTACGATTCTTGATACCTAGGGTTTTTTTCTACTGTTCATCGTTTACAAAGTTTATTTTGGAAAGATCGATAAAATACTTCTCCTTATCTTCCTTATAAAATACTTCCGCCCTTGCCGACTTTCCATACAACTCGACCTTCTTCTTGAAACTTGCATAATTGGGCCTTGAGTTCGAGAATTGATAAAAGGCGTGCGCAAGCGATTGGTTTTCTAGTGATTCTGTTTTTTGGGCCTTATATAATTGTGAATCTCGATCTAATCGGGGGCTTCTAGCTACGAACCATAGTTGCAAAAATGATGCACCCTTTTCTTGTCAATTCAACCTCATGATTGTAACCCAATTTCAAAAACAAAAGATGCCCTTCCGATTCAGTTCTAGAAATTAATCTATGTTGGAATTTTTTTTCCCAATGATTGAAGTAAGTGCACAACGACTTGTTTTGGGAATGTTAACGAGGGTTTTGAAGTAGGAAGGTGTGAAGTCTTTGTTCAAAGGTGGTGGTGCTAACATCCTGAGTGTTGTGGCTGGTGTGTTTGCAGGTTATGATGCCAAGGCAACAAAAAAAGGTGTGAGAGACAATTTAATGGTCTTGTTGATGTTTACAAGAAGACATGTGCATCAGGCGGTGTTGTTGTGTTATACCGTGGGTTCCCACTTTGCCAGGAATGGACCCTATTAATGAAAGAAAGATGTTCCAGCAATTAGTCAGAACTGCAAGTCATCCCATACACCATAGTGTATCTTGCTTACACCAAAGCTGCTATATGCTTAGGAATATGGTGAGGCCTGTATAATTCTGACTGTGATGAATGGCCTGTAAGCAGCCATCAGAAGTATGGAAATTTGGAGGAAGTTAGAGATCTGTTATGGGATTATTGGGAGAAATCCAACGAGTCAGATAGAAAAATACATGAAGCATATTATAGTCTTCAAAATTTTGATGCTGATGTGGCAACATTAGAGATTAGCTTTTTGACTATGAGGCTGTCAAATACAAGAACACATTTGTGGCATTCAGTCATATCGTGAAAGAGGAAGGTGTAAGGAATACATTAAGTCTTGCTGGAACTAACTTGGGTTAGATTGTTCAGCCCATGAATCTGATTGTATAAATCCCACAAATATATCTTTTTAGACTAATAAGCATCAGTTTATCCCTTATACGAGGCCCTATACAGCTCGTATAGGTCTATACAAGTCGTATGAGGGTAAGTTCAATTTTTGTTTAAATTAGGTTTTGGCGTTTCATGGCGTATACGTATTGTATTTTGATGTATTTTGTCATTACATGTCGTATTTTGACGTATATTGACTATATGAGTCGTATCGGTGTCGCTCGGTTACGTGTGAAAGAAAATATCCTCAGCGACGTTTGTGGATAGATCCCACCGAGTATAATAGGTGAAGTGTTTCTAGACAAGCAGTTGTTCCAGTTTCTTCATGGGAGACATTTTTTATCAAACTTTCCGGCATTAATCTTTTAGCGAGCGTTGTGTATGTCTTTTGAAACCGACTTGTTATTGGGGTTATGTTCGATTAGGGTTTCTCGGATTTTACGCACCTTCATTTCTTACGCTGACAGATGCTCCACCAATTTGAACTCACTATGAGAAAGTCTTTTGGCATACGCATAACCCTTTCGATGTTGTGCAGGGTCATGGTTATGTTCCGGGTTCTTCACATCTACCCTCCAAGCGCAACGCGTTACAACGTAAAACCGTATCACCAAAAAATACAACCACATATTTTCTACCAGTTTTCCTAAGTGTGGCCATACTCTAATGCTCGCCGTTGCGGCTGCAATGACGCCATGTCTTCACGTCCTTATCACCCTGTTTCTTCAACCAAAAGATTGCAAGATGTTTGAAGAAAAAGTTACACTATGAAGCTATTGTCAAGGGGGAGTCTGTTGGTGCATATTTTGTGACAACAGCTTAATAGTTTAATATCTTAGTCTTTGGATATTTTGTATTGTCACACCCCAACCGATGGCGGAAACATCGGAGTGAGACGAAATACATTGCTCATTACACATAACGCTAAAATTTGCGAAAAGTATTTAAATAATCAATTTCATTTCATTGCTAAAGTGATAATTACATAGATTGAAACAAATACAACAACTTGAAAAAAAGAATTACATTACAATAAGTATACAAATTTAAAATGCGTTTCTAGGCATCCTACTAAGTTCCATGCATCATCAACATCATCATTAAACCTGCAACATGTTTTAAAACCATAGTTCAATACAAACGTATTGGCGAGTACACTAGTTTTAGACACATGGCATAAGTATAATAATTATTTGTCAAATCCAACATGGCAATTTGGTATACAAGGTTGAACTAGCATACATAACTAAAAGTCAAACCCAAGTGTTCACAAGAATTATAAGTGTCCCTCGCCACAAAAGTGAACGAGACTGTTTATGTATAAGAATGTTGACTTAACAATACCCCGACGGGCGGCGTGCTACTACTATAGCGCTATAATTGTTAAGGTGGGCTAGCTAAGTTAATGACAAGTAGCAAGTAAGAAACTAGCATTAACAAAAGCATGTATAACGGATTGAGAGATTAAAGTAAGTTTGCGTGAATCATGTATTTTGACAAGTTAAACATGTTACAACCCAAAGTGTGTAAAAAGGAAATGGGCCAAGTGTACTCACAAAATTGCTAAGTCTTCCGATTATCCATGTATTGACGAGTTAATGATAATAGGAGAATGAATGTGTTCGGTGTTGGAGTTTATGGGGGTGTTTAGAATCGGAATTAGGAATTTAAAGTAGTAAAAGTATGTATATATGAAAGTAATATCTAAGTTCTAAGAGTTTGTTTATGACACCATATCAAGTGGTTTCATGGGTCCCAAATTGCCCATTGGAATCATAACAAGTACTCTAGAATTTTGATATGTTAGCTTAGGTTTATGACGATTAATCATAGCTCAATTAACATCACAACTCAGCCATATTTTATATAGTTACTTATAGTTTATATAGTAATAATACATCCTAAAACTAAGTCCAATCAAGTATTATTATGTAGCATCATGTATGTCAAGCAGCGAGGTTAGTAAACCTCATTATATGATTCACCACTACACACACCATCATGAAGATGGTGGGAGGGTCATGAATAACAAGAAAGTAAATCTAATATATTAAGTTTTAAGGGTGTTCATACTCAAGTTAGGAATGAAGGAGTGGAACTTAGTTTGGAAAGCCAAAGCTTCCATTTCTTCACACTTCATAAGTCACAAGTTCATCATATGGAAGATGATGACTTGTGATTGTTTTTATCATTCAACAAACATGTATAAACAGAAATAAAAGGGGTGTTTGAACCCAAAAATTTGATGGAAATCCCCTAAACACAAACTCACGACCATAGACTAAGTTGTGAGCTTGGTGGGAACAAGATTCCACCAAGTTTTCTATCAAAACATGAACATATGAAAAGATAAGAATGAGCAGAAAGTTTGTTGCACTTTGGGCATCAAAAATGGTGAGGTTTCACCTTATTTTGCCTAAGAAAACTTGTGAAAACCTTCCTAGAGGTTATCCAAGTGCTTTAGAAGAAAGAACAAAGAAGAAGTAGAAGATAAAGTGAGTTAGAACTCACTTTTAATGGTTGAAAGTTTCTGATGTTGTTGCCGAAAACTCAGCTAAGTTTCTGATGTTATCCTCAACGTCTAATCAAATCAAAAAGTTAGAAAAAGGTTTTTTAAAATATGAAAATAAAACTAACTAAAATGCTGAAAAACAAAATAAAAATAAAAACAGATAGACAAGATGAATCACTTGGATCCGACTCGTGTGTAGTGTAACCTTTGATTATTTTCGCACTTTTGCACTTATTTAAGAGATTATCTTAGTTATTGTAGTAGGCCCCTCTTTTGAAGGCGACGTTACCCTCAACCCAGTAGTTTGAGTCAGCAAGGATACAATCCTAAAGGGTCGTATTATTAAAAGATAATTAATTAAGTTATTAATGCATAATGTGGTCGGCCCCTCTTTTGAAGGCGACGTTACCCTCAGCTAAGTAGTCTGAGTCAGCAGGGATACAGTCCTAAGTAGCTGGGTTAAAGTTTTAATAGTAGTTTAACTTATAAGGGGATCAAAGAGTTTGGACCCCCGCCATCCAATACCTTTGGGTATTGAAGGAGGTCCTACTAAATTTGACCCAGGTCCTTTGCAGGATCTATACACTGAACAATGGCAAGACTCTTACCAAACCGTTCCCTTAACCCCCGACCAGGTAGCCAACATACCTCCATATAGACCGTGGAGATATGAATGGTGAAAATCTTTTATTTTATATAGACAGTAAAATAATGCCAAGACACCATAGACAAATGATAAGGAAGAATCACCTTCAATATAAGAAACTAGTAATTAAAGTCATTAATACAAAACCAATTAAAAAGTGCAAAAGATTAAAAATAAAAAGTATTAAACTAGACACTTGTCTTCACCAAGTGATGTAAGAGACTTAGGCAAACATGGCCTTTGATTGTCAAGAACTCTTATGATCAATCTTGGATCCTGAGACGACTCAGACACTCTATGATAGATAATGGATGATGGTGGTGGATGATGGTGTTATAGTGGTGGTGGGTGGTGGGTGAAGTGTGAGAGAGGTGGTGTGCCAAGGGATGAGTTGCAAGAGCTCCAAACACTCCTATTTATAGGCTGAACAGAAGCTCGGGCACGGCCCCGTGTCCGCTGGGCACGGCCCCGTGTCCATTTGACTCTCTCTCTTCATTAATTGTAATTCGCACTTACAATAAATGCGCCTACAGGAAGTTGACCACGCCCCCGTGTCCGCTGGGCACGGAGCCGTGGTGGGCAACAGAAGCTTCTATGAGTTTGTCTTTTCTGCTGGCACTTGGGCACGGCCCTGTGCTCACTGAGCACGAGGCGTGTTCAGTCTTCAGTCTTCTTTGTTTTGCTTGGGAAGATGCTGTCGGGAGGTCGGGCATGCCACTTTTGTTCCTTTTCTTGTATTTATGTTAGATTTTGCTGTCTTTTTGCTTCTTTTGTTATTTTGAGCTCATTTAATCCTGAAAATACAAAAGGAAGATCAAAGCACACTTTTTCCAACATTACTACTAAAAAAGGGTTAGTTTTATGCCACAATTGATGTAATTTATATGTTGCATTTTGTGCACATCAAATACCCCCACACTTGAATCTTTGCTTGTCCTCAAGCAAAACTCTTTATAATGTGGCTTACCCACCCAAATGGAATGGGTAGAAGAGAAGTTTTGGGCTTGTCATAGAGTGTCGGGATTTCCAAGATTCTTTATTTAGGTTTTATTTTTATTTATTTACGATCCTATTCGTCATGCTTTATTAAAAACGTTTCATAAGATAAATTACTTATTAGGGCATAACATACCTCTTTTAAAATTCCATTTATATATAAGTTCACATACCTCACGGGGAATCACTCAACACTCGGCCGAAGGTGTATTTTTAGTGAATCACTCGAGAGCGGCATGGAACTTACTCCTACCATAAGCTTGCCAAGCAATCAATCCTCCTCCTTTTTAACTATATACCCTTGTAAATATCACGAGGACTTTTTGGGTGAAGGGTTAGGCTTGGGCTAAAGGTGGGTGGTTGGGTTAGTGGTTAGTAAAAAGGGCGAAAAGCGTAACAAACGTCGGTTTTTGAAAGACTTTTTATTTTTCACTTTTTTATTTTATTTTGATGAACCATTTATTTCAAACAAAGTTATTTTTGATGAACTTATTTGTTTATTTGGTTTCATCAAAATATTTATTTATTTTTTATTTATTTTTTATTTATTTTTTTTAGGAAGAGTCATTAGAAAACCGAACGTTGTTACTAAAAGAAAGGGTTAAAAATAAAAAGGTTTTGGTGGGTAAAAAGGGTGATTGTTTTGGGTTAAGAAATGAAAAGGTTTAGGCTCAAAGGGGTTAACTAGGGGGGTTTTGGGTAGGTGGTAAAAAAATGAAAAATAATGGTGTAGAAAGAAAAAAAAAGGTTAGTCCTAATGCCTCCATCATTTACTTACTCGGGTTTAAGTTGGTAAGGACCGGGAATGTATTGTCATGACAAGTTCTAGAGTCGTACGAACCAAGCGGCTATTCACACAAGAAACGAAAAATGAGCATTTAGTGTAAAGATATGTATTTGTATGCTCGATTAAAGGCTCAAAACTCACTTTTGTGGGAAAGGGTTTTTATGTAATCAAATATATATAATCAAATTTTAACTAAGTTTGTCATGCCTTTTCATAATTTTCTTATGTTGGTTCTTTTTATCACGACGCTATCGGTTGTAAACTTGTAAAAATATAACCTTGTTGGAACTTGAATTCCCAACTTAAACTTAGACAAGTAAAAAAAATATGAAAATTTTTTTTGAAAAAAAAATTGGGGTGATTAGCGGTTCCAATAGAGTTTTGTGTAAGGCTTGTTATTAGGACTTGCAAGATTCAAGGTTTTAGCATCCCCCCACACTTAAATTACACATTGACCTTAGTGTGTCCCAAAAATAAGTTTTTAGGTTGATTGGATGTGTAAAATGGTGTTAAAAGCAAAATTTTATGTTACTGGCATCCTGGACACGACCCCGTGGTGACCGGGCACGGCCCCGTGTTCAGGTGCCAGTGACAAAAATTAAGGAAAGAAACAGAAGCCTGGACACGGGGGCGTGTTCAGCGAACACGGCCCGTGTCCAGTTACCTGAACTGGGCAATTTTCTGCAGAGTGTGCAGCACGGGGCCGTGTTGGGTGGACACGGCCCGTGCTGAGCTTACTGTAATGAAGAAATTGTTGTCGGATGGCCCTGTTTTCGTGCATGGGGAGATGTTTCTCATTTCCCTTGTTATCCTTCACCATCATGAGTGTGTTTTATTCCTGCAAATTAAAATTAAAAGACTAAACTAAGGATAGTTCCGCGGAATGCCTCCGTGGTGCGCCACGTTTATAAGGGTCCTTGGCTAGACCCAAAGTGAGGTTATATGTTTTCCGAGCGGGATGTTTTGCATCCCATGTTGCACCGTCGAAGAGCATCATCCAAAATCGAATCAATAACCTTCATGTAATTGACCGGGTCATCGTCCTCTACTCTCTTCCCAACCCCAAACTTCACTTCCTTATCCCCATACTTCAAAGTGAGTGTTCCGTCATTCATGTCTACCACTACTTGTGCGGTGGCTAGAAATGGCCTCCCCAATATGAGGGGGACTTCGGTATCTTCTTCCATATCTAGTATGACAAAGTCGGCCGGGTAGACGAACTTATCAACTTTGACCAATAGATTTTCAGCGACACCTTGCGGGTATTTGACGGACCTATCGGCAAGTTGTATACTCATCTTGGCAGGGCTCGTTTTTCCTAGGCCGAGTCGTTTGAACGTTGATGCGGGCATGAGGTTAATGCTAGCCCCAAGGTCGGCTACTGCATTACGAATGGGGGATTCCCCGATCGAGCAAGTAATTGTGAATACGAATGGGGGATTCCCCGATCGAGCAAGGAATTGTGAAGCTTCCGGGATCAATCTTCTTTTGGGGAAGTTTGTTGAGTACGAGGGCGGAGCATTCTTCGCCTAGGTTAACTAATTGCAATGATTCAATTTTCCTTTTATGAGTGAGGAAGTCCCTCATGAATTTTGAGTATTTAGGCATTTGAGTTAGGACTTCGATGAAAGGAATATTAACATGCAATTGTTTTGGTAGACTTTCGAATTTTGCGAATTGCTCATTAGTCTTTTGACGAATTAACCTACCGGGGTACGGAACCGGAGGAGCCTTGGTGGGCTCTTGAGGAGAAGCCTTCTCTTGTTGGGGCGGTGGTGTGGTTTCCTCAGTTGGTGGTGGCGGAGTTTCCGCGGGACCCATGGTACGGTTTCTTAATGTTATGAGATGAACTTGTGCTTTTGGGTTTGTTTCGAAATTACTTGGTAACACGCCTTGTGGTCTCTCGGAGAAATTTTGAGCTAGTTGATTTATTTGTTTTTCAATGTTTTGTATACTAGCTTGTTGATTTCTAAAATTTGATTCCAATTGTTGAAACCGATCCGAGTTTTTCTTTTCAGTGTTGGAGATGAGGCGAGATGTAGTATCTTCAAGCCTTTCTCGTCCACCTTGTTGTTGAGGAAAATTTTGTGACTCATTTCTTGGTTGTTGAACGTTTGTTCGTTGATTTAGACTTTGTTGGTTACTACTATTGGCGGGTTCTCTCCAACCAAGGTTAGGGTGGTTACGCCATTCTTGGTTGTAGGTACCCGTTGGAGGACCCGACGGCCTAGGTCTATTATCAATGTAGTTTACCGACTCTGTTTGATCATCTGTTTCTTTCATACAACTCCAATTTTCATGTGGCCCACCACACCCTTCGCAAGCCATTACCGAGACCGTTTTTGTCATTTCTAACTTTTTAATTTTTGAAGAGAGGGCCTCGATTTGGGCTTGTAAAGAAGTGCTTTCATCAACCTTATGGGCGCCCGGGGCAATAGATTTATTGCCTTGGGGAGTGTGCCACTGAAAATTGGTTTGAGCAATTTCCTCGATTTGATTGTATATTTCATGTGGGCGACGATTACCTAAAAGTCCCCCAAAGCTAGAGTCAAGTGTTTGTCTCGTGTGTGGTAACAACCCATTATAGAAAGTGGATACTTGTTGTCATACCGCAAGACCATGATGGGGACACTTTCGCAATAGCTCCTTGAACCTTTCCCAAGTTTCATATAAGTTTCATATAAGGATTCCCTATCCTCTTGTGAATATGTATTAATTTCAGTCATTAATTTAGCCGTTTTATTAGGAGGGAAATACTTATATAGAAATTTTTGGGCTAGTTCATCCCAGGTGTTTACCGAACCAACTGGGAGGGCGTTGAGCCAAGCTTTTGCTCGGTCTTTTAGTGAAAATGGAAACATTCGGAGGCGGATGGCGTCATTTAATGCTCCATTGATCCGAAAGGTATCACATATTTCTAAAAAATTAGTAATATGTAGATGGGGATCCTCGTCCGCAAGCCCATGGAAGGTTGCGGAGTTTTGAAGCATTTGTATCAAATGTGGCCGAAGTTCGAAGTTGTTGGCTTCAACATTCGGTGCATTGATAGCGGCGCCGAGATTACCCACGGTGGGTCGTAGGTAATCCATGAGGGTACGTTGGTCCGCTATTGGAAGTGGGTCCCCCGAAACTTTCCCTTGGTTTTTAGCTTTAAGTCGTTTTCTGAGAAAGCGTTCGGGTTCTTCTAGAGGTTCTTTTATGTCTTTATTAGAACTGGAGCTCATACACTATGTAGGAGGTTCAGATGTGGCGTCTGGTTCCAAGTCCTGCAATAAAAACAGAAAAGTATGTTGGTCAGAAAGTTCACCACGGCCCCATGCTCAGTGAACACGGCTCGTGGTCGGAGATACAGCGATTGTTTTCCGGATCCCTGTTACTGGAAAGTTGGACACGGCCCCGTGTTGCACCGACACGGCCCCGTGCTCAGCCTTCTGTAACTCGGAAAATAAAAACTGCCAGTGACACTGCTGGGCACGGCCCATGTCCGACCAGGCACGACCCGTGCTAGCTCTGCAGAAGCTGAAAAATTAAGAAAATCCTAAAAAAATAAAAAGAAAATAGAAAAAATGATTAGGCCGTTGATTTCTAACTTTCTTAAAATCCTTGTGTCCCCGGCAGCGGCGCCCAAAACTTGATGTGCGTAAGGTGTAATACAATTTAGGTATATATTTTAAGCCCTTTTACACTTTTTAGCCAAGTTTTAAATTTATAAAACACGATATTTACTAACACTAAACACACATATGGGCAAGTGCACCCATCGTGGACGTAGTATAGTGTTGGTAAGAGACCGAGGTCATCCAAGGACACAAGAGCTTTTAGTACCGGTTTATCCTCAACGTCTAATCAAATCAAAAAGTTAGAAAAAGGTTTTTTAAACTATGAAAATAAAACTAACTAAAATGCTGAAAAATAGAATAAAAATAAAAACAGATAGACAAGATGAATCACTTGGATCCGACTCGTGTGTAGTGTAACCTTTGATTATTTTCGCAATTTTGCACTTATTTAAGAGATTATCTTAGTTATTGTAGTAGGCCCCTCTTTTGAACGCGACGTTACCCTCAACCCAGTAGTTTGAGTCAAAAGGTCGTCCCAACACTAGAGGAGCGTCATCAAGGATGACAAAGTCGGTTGGGATTACCATTTGATTTGTTTGAACCAAGATATCCTCAACTACACCGATTGATTTTATTATTCTCCGATTGGATAAAAAAATGGGTATTTGAAGTGGAGCAAAATCACTAATACTTAGCTTTTCAAAAATGTAGTTAGGCATTATGTTAACACAAAGATCTTTATCAATGGTGATATTAATTTTGAAAGAAACATGGAACCGGTGTAATGTTAATTTCAAAAGGATCTTCTTTTATTAGCGAGGTTTGATCATTAGTTAACTTAACACTTACCATTTCTTCTATTTTTGTATTAGTGTTTAGCTCTTTTAAAAACTTAGCATGAGTTGGTACTAAACAATGATTTTCGAAAGAAGGTGACAAGAGATTAATTTCTTTAAAATTAGACTCTTCTTGTAATTTAACGTTATCGACTTCGCCCCTTTCGTTGTTTAACTCATGTGTCGGTTTTTCACTTATTTGTTCTTCCATTTTTAACTCCTCAATTATCGTTTCTTCCTTTTTAAATTCTTCTCTTGCGCGGGACTCCTCTTCCCTTGCGTGAGATTCTTTTATGCATCTTTCGATAAATTTGAGTTTTTCTATTATCCTATCGGCCATGTCGGTGATAGAGTAAGGATCGGGATCCTCAAAGCTTGAATCCGGTTGTTCGATCCTTGGTTCCTCATAGTACCCATATGAAGTAGATGGCTCACACCATTGTTCTTCATGATAAGTATATGATGGATAAGGGTCGAAACTTTGTTCTTCATAGTACTCATATGAGGTGGGTTGTTCACGCCATGGTTCCTCATAATAGGAATATGAAGGTGGTAGCTCATATCTTGAGTCTTCAAAGTATGAGTATGAAGGCTCATACCTTGGTTCGTCAAAATATGAGTATGAGGGAGGAGGTTCATACCTTTGGTCTTCATAGGATGTGTATGAAGTTGATGGCTCGTACCTGGGCTCCTCATAATGGTTGTATGAATTGGATGGTTGATATGAGTTATTATATTGAACCGAGCGTGCGTTACGACAACTAGTGCAATAATTACCCCTATAATCATCCTCATCATAAGTGTAGTTGTAACCTCTTGAGTATTGATCCATAAGAATCACTCAACAGACCACAACTGAGTCTCGGGACCAGAAAACACAAATAAGACGGAAACAGAAGCTGGACACGGCCCCGTGTTGAGTGAACACGGCCCCGTGTTCAGGGACTGTATCTGGGCGTTTTAATTAAATTTACTGGTCACGTTGAGCACGGGGGCGTGTTCAGCGAGCACGGACCCGTGTTCAGACTCTGTATCTGGGTATCTACTCTAAAATATGCAGTACGGGGGCGTGTTCAGCGAGCACGGCCCCGTGTTCAGGCTACTGTAAATACAAAACTAAACTAAAATGCAGAAAAATGCGCGCGTTTTGAAAAGGTTTTGAAAAACTGATTAGGCCGTCGATTCTAAGCTTTCTTAAAATCCTTGTGTCCCCGGCAGCGGCGCCAAAAACTTGATGCGTGTTAGTGTATATATATTTTTAGATGTTTATTTAAGCCCTTTTTACACTTTTAGCCAAGTTTTAAATTTATAAAACACGATATTTACTAACACTAAGCACACATATGGGCAAGTGCACCCATCGTGGACGTAGTATAGTGTTGGTAAGATACCGAGGTCGTCCAAGGACACAAGAGCTTTTAATACCGGTTTATCCTCAACGTCTAATCAAATCAAAAAGTTAGAAAAATGTTTTAAACTAAGAAAAATAAAAACTAACTAAATGCTGAAAAATAAAATAAAATAAAAACAGATAGACAAGATGAATCACTTGGATCCGACACGTGTATTAGTGTAACCTTTGATTATTTTCGCACTTTTGCACTTGTTTAAGAGATTATCTTAGTTATTGTAGTAGGTCCCTTTTTCGGAGGCGACGTTACCCTCAACCCAGTAGTTTGAGTCAGCAAGGATACAATCCTAAAGGGTCGGATTATTGAAAGATAATGAATTAAGTTATTAATGCAAATTATGGTAGGCCCCGTTTTCGGCGGTGACGTTACCCTCGGCTAAGTAGTCTGAGTCAGCAGGGATACAGTCCTAAATAGCCGGGTTATAGTATTAATAGTAGTTAGCTTATGAGGGGGTCAAAGAGTTTGGATCCCCGCCATCCAATACCTATGGGCATTGAAGGCGGTCCTAATAAATTTGACCCAGGTCCCAAGCAGGACCTCTAAACGCTGAACAAGGGCAAGACCTTTACCAAACCGTTCCCTTAACCCCCGACCGGGTAGCCAACATACCTCCATATAGACCGTGGAGATATGAATGGTGAAAATCTTTTATTTTATATAGACAGTAAAATAATGCCAAGACACCACGGACAAACGATAAGGAAAGATCACCTTCAACATAAGTAACTAGTTATTAAAGTCATTAATACAAAACCAAATAAAAAGTGCAAAAGATTAAAAATAAAAAGTATTATACTAAACACTTGTCTTCACCAAGTGATGTAAGAGACTTAGGCAAACATGGCCTTGATTGTCAAGAACTCTTACAATCAATCTTGGATCCCGAGACGACTCACACACTCTATGATGGACAATGGATGATGGTGGTGGATGATGGTGTTATGGTGGTGATGGGTGGTGGATGAAGTGTGAGAGAGGTGGTGTGCCAAGGGATGAGTTGAAATGAAGCCAAGCACTCCTATTTATAGGCTGAACAGAAGCCTGGGCACGGCCCCGTGTCCGCTGGACACGCCCCCGTGTCCGCTGGACACGCCCCCGTGCCCGCTGGACACGCCCCCGTGCCCGTCTGACACTCTCTCTCTTCATTAATTGTAATTCGCAATTACAATAAATGCACCTGCAGCACTCTGACCACGCCCCCGTGTCCGCTGGGCACGGCCCCGTGGTGGGCAATAGAAGCTTCTATCACTTTGTCTTTTCTGCCAGGGCTGACCATCCTGGACACTGCCCCGTGCTCGCTGAGCACGACCCCGTGTTGAGCTGGACACGCCCCGTGTCCGCTGGACACAGCCCCGTGTTCAGCTGGGCACAGCCCCATGCTCAGCTGGGCACAACCCCATGCTCAGCTTTCTTCTTGTTTTTGCTTTGGGAGATGCTGTCGAGGAGTCGGGCATGCCACGTTTCTTCCTTTTCTTTGTATTTATGTTGGATTTGGCTGCATTTTTGCTTCTTTTGTTCATTTAAGCTCTTTTAACCCTGAAAATACAAAAGGAGGACAAAAGTACACTTTTTCCAACATTAGCACTTAAAAAGGGTTAGTTTTATGGCTCATTTGATGTAATTTATATGTTGCATTTTACTCACATCAAATACCCCCACACTTGAATCTTTGCTTGTCCTCAAGCAAAACTCTTTAATATGTGGCTTACACTCCCAAATGGAATGGGTAGAAGAGAAGGTTTTGGGCTTGTCTTGAGTGTCGGGAATCCAGGATCTTTATTGGGTTTTATTTTTATACTATTTACAATCCTATTCGTTGTGATTTATTTAGAACGTTTCATAAGAGAAATTACTTATTTGGGCATAACATGCCTTTTTAAAATTTCATTTATATACAAGTTCACATACCTCACGGGGGATCACTCAACACTCGGCCGAAGGTGTATTTTTAGTGAATCACTCGAGAGCGGCATGGAACTTATTCCTACCATAAGCTTGCCAAGCAATCAATCCTCCTCCTTTTTAACTTTATACCTTTGTAAATATCAAGAGGACTTTTCGGGTGAAGGGTTAGGCTTGGGCTAAAGGTGGGTGGTTGGGTTAGTGGTTAGTAAAAGGGCGAAAAGCGTAAAAAGCGTCGGTTTTCGTAAAACACTTTGTTTTTTTTTCTTTTTTTTTTCTTCACTTTTTTTTTTATTCTAATGAAGCATTTTTCAAACAAGTTTTCTTTTGATGAGCTTGTTTGTTTATTGCTAACTTCATCTTTTTTTTTTTTTTTTTTTTTGTGTGTCACAAGAAAACCGAGCTTTGTTACTAAAATAAAGGGTTTAAAATGAAAAAGGTTTTGGTGGGTAAAGGGTGTTTGTTTTGGGGAAAGAAACGAAAAGGTTTAGGCTCAAAGGGGTTAACTAGGGGGATTTTTGGGTAGGTGGTAAAAAAAAAAAGAAAAATTAATGGTGTAGAAATAAAAAGGGGGTTAGTCCTAATGCCTCCATCATTTACTTACTCGGGTTTAAGTTGGTAAGGACCGGGAATGTATCGTCGTGGCAAGTTCTAGAGTCGTAAGAACCAAGCGGCTATTCACACAAGAAACGAAAAATGAGCATTTAGTTTAAAGATGTATATTTGTATGCTCAATAAAGGCTCAAAACTCACTTTTGTGGGAATGGGTTTTTATGTGATCAAGTATATATAATCAAATTTTAACTAAGATTGTCATGCTGTTTCATAATCTTCTTATTTGGTTCTTTTTATCACGACGCTATCGGTTGTAAATTTATAAAAATATAACCTTTTTAGAACTTGTTATTCCCAAATTAAACCAAGACAAGTAAAAAAAAATGAAAAGTTTTTGAAAAAAATTTTGGGGTGATTAGCGGTTCCAATAGAGTTTTGTGTAAGGCTTGTTATTAGGACTTGCAAAATTCAAGGTTTTAGCATCCCCCCACACTTAAATTACACATTGTCCTCAATGTGTCCCAAAAATAAGATTTTCGGTTGATTAGAATGTGAAAAAGTGGGTTAAAAACAAGATTTTATGTTACTGGGTAGCTGAACACGGGGTGGTGTTGGCTGAGCACGGCCCTGTGTCCAGACTGCCAGTACCAAAAATAAACAGAAGGCTGGGCACGGGGGCGTGTTCAGTGAGCACGGCCCCGTGTCCAGGTACCTGAACTGGGCATTTCTGCAGAGTTTTGGGCACGGGGGCGTGTTGGGTGAGCACGGCCCCATGCTGAACTTGCTGTAATGAAGAAAAATCGTCGGAAGGCTCTGTTTTTATGTATGGGGTGTTGGTTCAAGCTTCCCTTAGCATCCTTCACCATCCTGAGTGTGTTTTATTCCTGAAAATTAAAAACTAAACTAGAAAACATAAAAGTTAATCTAAACTAAACTACGGATAGTTCCGCGGAATGCCTCCGTGGTGCGCCACGTTTATAAGGGTCCTTGGCTAGACCCACCTTATCAGGTGGCTCTGGCTCATCTTCAATTAGGGGGTCGTCATTGCCAAAAGGATATTTCATTGAGCGCTCAAGATCTATGCTCCTTTTGAATGCCCCTAATTGAAGAGGTAGATTGTTGTACTTCCGGTTTTTCAAAGCTTCGTGAGTTTTTACAAAAGGTCGTCCCAACACTAGAGGAGCGTCATCAAGGATGACAAAGTCGGTTGGGATTACCATTTGATTTGTTTGAACCAAGATATCCTCAACTACACCGATTGATTTTATTATTCTCCGATTGGATAAAAAAATGGGTATTTGAAGTGGAGCAAAATCACTAATACTTAGCTTTTCAAAAATGTAGTTAGGCATTATGTTAACACAAAGATCTTTATCAATGGTGATATTACTAATAAATGAATTTTGAAAGAAACATGGAACCGGTGTAATGTTAATTTCAAAAGGATCTTCTTTTATTAGCGAGGTTTGATCATTAGTTAACTTAACACTTACCATTTCTTCTATTTTTGTATTAGTGTTTAGCTCTTTTAAAAACTTAGCATGAGTTGGTACTAAACAATGATTTTCGAAAGAAGGTGACAAGAGATTAATTTCTTTAAAATTAGACTCTTCTTGTAATTTAACGTTATCGACTTCGCCCCTTTCGTTGTTTAACTCATGTGTCGGTTTTTCACTTATTTGTTCTTCCATTTTTAACTCCTCAATTATCGTTTCTTCCTTTTTAAATTCTTCTCTTGCGCGGGACTCCTCTTCCCTTGCGTGAGATTCTTTTATGCATCTTTCGATAAATTTGAGTTTTTCTATTATCCTATCGGCCATGTCGGTGATAGAGTAAGGATCGGGATCCTCAAAGCTTGAATCCGGTTGTTCGATCCTTGGTTCCTCATAGTACCCATATGAAGTAGATGGCTCACACCATTGTTCTTCATGATAAGTATATGATGGATAAGGGTCGAAACTTTGTTCTTCATAGTACTCATATGAGGTGGGTTGTTCACGCCATGGTTCCTCATAATAGGAATATGAAGGTGGTAGCTCATATCTTGAGTCTTCAAAGTATGAGTATGAAGGCTCATACCTTGGTTCGTCAAAATATGAGTATGAGGGAGGAGGTTCATACCTTTGGTCTTCATAGGATGTGTATGAAGTTGATGGCTCGTACCTGGGCTCCTCATAATGGTTGTATGAATTGGATGGTTGATATGAGTTATTATATTGAACCGAGCGTGCGTTACGACAACTAGTGCAATAATTACCCCTATAATCATCCTCATCATAAGTGTAGTTGTAACCTCTTGAGTATTGATCCATAAGAATCACTCAACAGACCACAACTGAGTCTCGGGACCAGAAAACACAAATAAGACGGAAACAGAAGCTGGACACGGCCCCGTGTTGAGTGAACACGGCCCCGTGTTCAGGGACTGTATCTGGGCGTTTTAATTAAATTTACTGGTCACGTTGAGCACGGGGGCGTGTTCAGCGAGCACGGACCCGTGTTCAGACTCTGTATCTGGGTATCTACTCTAAAATATGCAGTACGGGGGCGTGTTCAGCGAGCACGGCCCCGTGTTCAGGCTACTGTAAATGCAAAACTAAACTAAAATGCAGAAAAATGCGCGCGTTTTGAAAAGGTTTTGAAAAACTGATTAGGCCGTCGATTCTAAGCTTTCTTAAAATCCTTGTGTCCCCGGCAGCGGCGCCAAAAACTTGATGCGTGTTAGTGTATATATATTTTTAGATGTTTATTTAAGCCCTTTTTACACTTTTAGCCAAGTTTTAAATTTATAAAACACGATATTTACTAACACTAAGCACACATATGGGCAAGTGCACCCATCGTGGACGTAGTATAGTGTTGGTAAGATACCGAGGTCGTCCAAGGACACAAGAGCTTTTAATACCGGTTTATCCTCAACGTCTAATCAAATCAAAAAGTTAGAAAAATGTTTTAAACTAAGAAAAATAAAAACTAACTAAATGCTGAAAAATAAAATAAAATAAAAACAGATAGACAAGATGAATCACTTGGATCCGACACGTGTATTAGTATAACCTTTGATCATTTTCGCACTTTTGCACTTGTTTAAGAGATTATCTTAGTTATTGTAGTAGGTCCCTTTTTCGGAGGCGACGTTACCCTCAACCCAGTAGTTTGAGTCAGCAAGGATACAATCCTAAAGGGTCGGATTATTGAAAGATAATGAATTAAGTTATTAATGCAAATTATGGTAGGCCCTGTTTTCGGCGGTGACGTTACCCTCGGCTAAGTAGTCTGAGTCAGCAGGGATACAGTCCTAAATAGCCGGGTTATAGTATTAATAGTAGTTAGCTTATGAGGGGGTCAAAGAGTTTGGATCCCCGCCATCCAATACCTATGGGCATTGAAGGCGGTCCTAATAAATTTGACCCAGGTCCCAAGCAGGACCTCTAAACGCTGAACAAGGGCAAGACCTTTACCAAACCGTTCCCTTAACCCCCGACCGGGTAGCCAACATACCTCCATATAGACCGTGGAGATATGAATGGTGAAAATCTTTTATTTTATATAGACAGTAAAATAATGCCAAGACACCACGGACAAACGATAAGGAAAGATCACCTTCAACATAAGTAACTAGTTATTAAAGTCATTAATACAAAACCAAATAAAAAGTGCAAAAGATTAAAAATAAAAAGTATTATACTAAACACTTGTCTTCACCAAGTGATGTAAGAGACTTAGGCAAACATGGCCTTGATTGTCAAGAACTCTTACAATCAATCTTGGATCCCGAGACGACTCACACACTCTATGATGGACAATGGATGATGGTGGTGGATGATGGTGTTATGGTGGTGATGGGTGGTGGATGAAGTGTGAGAGAGGTGGTGTGCCAAGGGATGAGTTGAAATGAAGCCAAGCACTCCTATTTATAGGCTGAACAGAAGCCTGGGCACGGCCCCGTGTCCGCTGGACACGCCCCCGTGTCCGCTGGACACGCCCCCGTGTCCGCTGGACACGCCCCCGTGCCCGTCTGACACTCTCTCTCTTCATTAATTGTAATTCGCAATTACAATAAATGCACCTGCAGCACTCTGACCACGCCCCCGTGTCCGCTGGGCACGGCCCCGTGGTGGGCAATAGAAGCTTCTATCACTTTGTCTTTTCTGCCAGGGCTGACCATCCTGGACACTCCCCCGTGCTCGCTGAGCACGACCCCGTGTTGAGCTGGACACGCCCCGTGTCCGCTGGACACAGCCCCGTGTTCAGCTGGGCACAGCCCCATGCTCAGCTGGGCACAACCCCATGCTCAGCTTTCTTCTTGTTTTTGCTTTGGGAGATGCTGTCGAGGAGTCGGGCATGCCACGTTTCTTCCTTTTCTTTGTATTTATGTTGGATTTGGCTGCATTTTTGCTTCTTTTGTTCATTTAAGCTCTTTTAACCCTGAAAATACAAAAGGAGGACAAAAGTACACTTTTTCCAACATTAGCACTTAAAAAGGGTTAGTTTTATGGCTCATTTGATGTAATTTATATGTTGCATTTTACTCACATCAGATCTATACACTGAACAATGGCAAGACTCTTACCAAACCGTTCCCTTAACCCCCGACCAGGTAGCCAACATACCTCCATATAGACCGTGGAGATATGAATGGTGAAAATCTTTTATTTTATATAGACAATAAAATAATGCCAATACACCACAGAAAAATGATAAGGAAGAATCACCTTCAACATAAGAAACTAGTAATTAAAGTCATTAATACAAAACCAATTAAAAAGTGCAAAAGATTAAAAATAGAAAGTATTACACTAGACACTTGTTTTCGCCAAGTGATGTAAGAGACTTAGGCAAACATGGCCTTCGATTGTCAAGAACTCTTACGATCAATCTTGGATCCCAAGACGACTCACACACTCTATGATGGACAATGGATGATGGTGGTGGATGATGGTATTATGGTGGTGGTGGGTGGTGGGTGAAGTGTGAGAGAGGTGGTGTGCCAAGGGATGAGTTGCAAGAGCTCCAAACACTCCTATTTATAGGTTGAACAGAAGCTCGGGCACGGCCCCGTGTCCGCTGGCCACGGCCCCGTGTCCATCTGACTCTCTCTCTTCATTAATTGTAATTCGCAATTACAATAAATGCGCCTGCAGGAAGTTGACCACGCCCCCGTGTCCGCTGGGCACGGCCCCGTGGTGGGCAATAGAAGCTTCTATGAGTTTGTCTTTTCTTCTGGCACTTGGGCACGGCCCCGTGCTCACTGAGCGCTGGGCGTGTTCAGTCTTCTGTCTTCTTTGTTTTGCTTGGGAAGATGCTGTCGGGAGGTCGGGCATGCCACTTTTGTTCCTTTTCTTGTATTTATGTTAGATTTTGCTGTCTTTTTGCTTCTTCTGTTATTTTGCGCTCATTTAATCCTGAAAATACAAAAGGATGACAAAAGCGCACTTTTTCCAACATTAGTACTAAAAAAGGGTTAGTTTTATGCCACAATTGATGTAATTTATATGTTGCATTTTGTGCACATCAGGCACAATCGTGGACGCCCATCTAAATCATGATGAAGGCACTAACTTGAAGGAGGATCTACACAAAACCACTGTCCACGTGGCATCTCCCCAGCCGTTGATCAAGCTCACAATCCGTGTGCAAGGATTTGAAGTTAACTATTAACGGAAAGTGGGATAACCGCCAACGGAAAAGTGCCTTCCGTTACTCTCTCCATTACACCATTTCCCGCCAAAATCCGGTTATAAATAAGGTACTTGATGTGCGTTAGGTGTAATATGTTTTTAATATATAATTAAGCCCTTTTTACACTTTTAGCCAAGTTTTAAATTTATAAAACACGATATTCACTAACACTTAAACACACATATGGGCAAGTGCACCCATCGTGGACGTAGTATAGTGTTGGTAAGATACCGAGGTCGTCCAAGGACACAAGAGCTTTTAATACCGGTTTATCCTCAACGTCTAACCAAATCAAAAAGTTAGAAAAATGTTTTAAACTAAGAAAAATAAAAACTAACTAAATGCTGAAAAATAAAATAAAATAAAAACAGATAGACAAGATGAATCACTTGGATCCGACACGTGTATTAGTATAACCTTTGATTATTTTCGCACTTTTGCACTTGTTTAAGAGATTATCTTAGTTATTGTAGTAGGCCCCTCTTTTGAAGGCGACGTTACCCTCAACCCAGTAGTTTGAGTCAGCAAGGATACAATCCTAAAGGGTCGGATTATTGAAAGATAATGAATTAAGTTATTAATGCAAATTATGGTAGGCCCCGCTTTTGGCGGTGACGTGACCCTCGGCTAAGTAGTCTGAGTCAGCAGGGATACAGTCCTAAATAGCCGGGTTATAGTATTAATAGTAGTTAACTTATGAGGGGGTCAAAGAGTTTGGATCCCCGCCATCCAATACCTATGGGCATTGAAGGAGATCCTACTAAATTTGACCCAGGTCCCAAGCAGGACCTCTAAACGCTGAACAAGGGCAAGACCCTTACCAAACCGTTCCCTTAACCCCCGACCAGGTAGCCAACATACCTCCATATAGACCGTGGAGATATGAATGGTGAAAATCTTTTATTTTATATAGACAGTAAAATAATGCCAAGACACCACGGACAAACGATAAGGAAAGATCACCTTCAACATAAGTAACTAGTTATTAAAGTCATTAATACAAAACCAAATAAAAAGTGCAAAAGATTAAAAATAAAAAGTATTATACTAAACACTTGTCTTCACCAAGTGATGTAAGAGACTTAGGCAAACATGGCCTTGATTGTCAAGAACTCTTACGATCAATCTTGGATCCCGAGACGACTCACACACTCTACGATGGACAATGGATGATGGTGGTGGATGATGGTGTTATGGTGGTGGTGGGTGGTGGATGAGGTGTGAGAGAGGTGGTGTGCCAAGGGATGAGAGAGAATGAAACCAAGCTCCTCTATTTATAGGCTGGACAGAACGCTGGACACGGCCCCGTGTCCGCTGGACACGGCCCCGTGCCCGTCTGACACTCTCTCTCTTCATTAATTGTAATTGCGAATTACAATTAATGCGCCTGCTGTACTTTCACCACGCCCCCGTGCTCGCTGGACACGGCCCCGTGGTGAGCAATGGAAGCTTCTACTGGTTTGTCTTTTCTGCTGCTTCCTGGGCACGCCCCCGTGTTCGCTGGACACGGGGCGTGTTCAGACTCTGATTTCTTCTCTTTGTCTTGGGAGGTGCCGTTGAGGGTTCGGGCAGTCCACTTTTGTTCCTTTTCTTGTATTTATGGTAGAATTAGTGGTCTTTTTGCTTCTTTTGTGATTTTGAGCTCATTTCATCCTGAAAATACAAAAGGAAGACAAAAACACTCTTTTTCCAACATTAGTACTTAAAAAGGGTTAGTTTTATGCCTTAATTGATGTGTTTTATATGTTTCATTTTACACACATCAAATACCCCCACACTTGAACTTTTGCTTGTCCTCAAGCAAAACTCTTTTAATGTGGCTTACACTCCCAAATGGAATAGGTAGAAGAGAAGTTTTTTTTTTTTTTTTTTTTTTTTTTTTTTTTTTTTTTTTTAAGCTTGTCCTAGAGTGTCGGGAATCCAAGGTTTGTATAGGTTTTATTTTTATTTTATTTACAATCCTATTCGTCATGATTTATTTTGAACTTTTCATAAGATAAACTACTTATTTGGGCATAACATGCCTTATCAAAATTCCATTTATATACAAGTTCACATACCTCACGGGAGATCACTCAATCACTCGGCCGAAGGTGTATATTTAAGTGAATCGCTCGAGAGCGGCACGGACTTACGTTTTCCATAGGCTTGCCAAGCGATCAATCCTCCTCCTTTTTAACTTTTTACCTTTGTAAATATCAAGAGGACTTTTGGGGTGAAGGCTTGGGTTTAAAGGTGGGTGGTTGGTTAGTGGTTAGTAAAAAGGGCGAAAATCGTAACAAGTGTCGGTTTTCGTAAAATACCTTATTTTTTTAGTGACATTTATCTTTGAAGTATTTCTCCAAACAAGCTTTTGTAGCTTTTGTTTGTTTTTGACTTCATTATTCATATTTTTTTTTCGTCACGTAAAGGGTATGTTTATGAAAAACCGAGTTTGTTACTAAAATAAAGGTGAAAAAATGAAAAAGGTTTTTGGTGGGTAAAAAATTGTTTTGGGGGTAATGAAATGAAAGGTTTAGGCTCAAAGGGGTTTTCTAGGGGGATTTTGGGTAGGTAAAAAAAATGAAAAATAATGGTTTTGAAAGAAAAATAGTTAGCCTTAATGCCTCCATCATTTACTTACTTGGGTTTAAGTTGGTAAGGACCGGGAATGTATCGTCGTGGCAAGTTCTAGATTTGTAAAGACCGAGCGGCTATTCACACAAGAAACGAAAAATGAGCATTTAATCTAAATATGTATATTTTTATGCTCAATAAAGGCTCAAAACTCACTTTTGTGGGAATGGGTTTTTAATGTGACCAAGCATATATAATCGAATTTTTAACTAGACTTGTTATACCGTTTCATAATTTTCTTATGTTAGTTCTTTTTATCACGACGCTATCGGTTGTAAATTTAAAAAAAAAATATAACCCTTTTATCACTTGTTATTCCCAACTTAAACTAAGACAAGTAAATAATAAAAAAAATGAAAAACTTTTTTGAAAAAATTTGGGGTGTTTAGCGGTTCCAGTAGAGTTTTGTGTAAGGCTTGTTTTAGGATTTTGCAAAATTTCAAGGTTTTAGCATTCCCCCCACACTTAAATTACACATTGTCCTCAATGTGTCCAAAAATAAAGTTTTTGGTTGATTAGAATATGTAAAAGTGTGTTTAAAAACAAAGATTTGTGTTACTGGCGCTCTGGACACGGCCCCGTGTTGACCGGGCACGGCCCCGTGGTCAAGTGCCAGTAACAAAAATTATAGAATTAAAACAGAAGCCTGGACACGGGGGCGTGTCCGCTGAACACGGCCCGTGTCCAGTTACCTGAACTGGGTGATTTTCTGCAGGGGGCTCAGCACGGGGCCGTGTTGGTTGGGCACGGCCCGTGTTGAGCCTTCTGTTATGGAGATTTTTGTCGGTTTGTTCTGTTCTTCTGCATGGTTCCATTTTTTCTCGTTCCCTTTTTCATCCATTACCACCATGAGTCCATAAATCATAAAAACCATCATAACATTACTAATAGAGAGACATTACATAAAGATAAAAATTACATAGATATTAAGCTTATGGAGTTCTAGCCCTATGTTTTATTTTAATTTAGCAAAATTTCCAAGAATCTACTGATCTTGGTTAGATAAGGCTTTGTAGAGCTCCACCTTTCGGGTGCGGTTCTCCTCATATGTCGGCAAGCCACTCCTCTACCTCCCTTGGAAGGAGGAAGGACGGCTCGTTTGCATTTGTTTGAGGAGTTTCAACTTCCGCCGGAACTTCTTGTGGGATTTCCATAGGAGGTTCTGCGGGGAGGTCTCCCCACCCGGTAGGGTTGTTAATACCGAGCGCCAAGTTCCAGTCTTGTTGTGGAAGAACTGGTTCCATGGGGGGTGCTACCAAAATGTTTAACCTTTGGTGCAAAAGGTTAATCTCTTGGAAGCTGCTTTCCAATCCCATTGTAAGATCGTTAATACGGTCAATGAGGACCTCCTCCACGGACGTCATTTCGTCGAGAGCCTCCCTTAGCGCTATCACGTAGTGCACAAGTGTAGCTTCAACGGAGGGCCTCCTTCCCCTTCGGCTGTTTGAGGAATGAACGGATGATGTTTCGCTGTTTTCACTCGCCATTCTACGAAAAATAAACCAAAAAAATAGTTTATAAGACGAAACAGCTTCTGGACACGGCCCCGTGCTCAATGAGCACGGCCCCGTGTTCATCTTTCTGCAGAATTTTGGAGCAAGGAACCTTGGTTTTTTAAGTTATTTTCTGAGTTTATGCAAGCTTTTTGACAGCAAATAACTCTAAACAATGTTACATAACATGTTTTTACCAAGATTCCATGATCAAAACTCCTTGTTTCCTACCATAAAGATTGAAAATTCAAACTTTTCATGGTGGCTCTTGAAGAAAGATGAAGAAGAGGGAAATGTCTAGAAGAGGAAAGGACAAGATGGGTTGTTGGAAACTTCTTTTAGACTTACCTAGGATTGTTTGAGAGAAGATTCCTTCAAATCTCTGTCCCCAAGTTGGTCCAAATGTGCAGGATTTTTGGCTGCATTTATAGAAAATGACAGCCTACTGCACACGGCCCCGTGGCCGCTGGACACGGCCCCGTGTGCAGATGAAATTCTGACACAGTTTGTCCGTATTCTGACGTTCTGATCAGAGGGGAATCTTTTGGCGGACACGGGGGCGTGTTGGCCGGGCACGGCCCCGTGTCGGAAAGCTGCCTTATGAAGTTTTGTCTTTATCAAGGAGCCAATTTGTATCGGGTGGCTCCTGACTTGTTGGAACAACCCCAAAGTGCCTAAGATACCTTAATTGTCCTATACTAAGGCGAGAACACAAGAGGTTGTCGGTGAGGGTAATTCCTATTTTCATTCTAGGTGGACAAGTCCAACCCTTTCCCGGGCTCTCGTTAAAGAAGGTGTATGCCGAATCGCTCAGTTCTATGTATGCACCGAACGAGGTCGATGGGGAGTCCTTCACGGCACAATCGGCACAGGGACGACTATCGTCCATGTCTTGTTTAGGAAGAAAGGTATTTTCGGGAGCAACGAGGTTGTCAGAATGCGGTTCCAACATTTCCTCATGGTCATCATCTTGGGATGGATCTAAGAAATCCTTCCTAAGTTCTTTTGACCAATTTAGAAGTAGTTCTTCTAGTTGAAATAGCTCGTCAAGGAGCATATCTCCTAGAATATCTGGCTGGGCGCATTCGAGGGAGAAATAGTGTTTATTTTTACTTTCGCCCCTCTTAAGGTTACAAGGAATTGGTGGGTCTATATAGTGTGGCCTATAAGTGAGGAAGAAACATTTTAATTCCTCGTGTTCGCCTCCACATATTCGACACCACAAACCATAAGAGTGCCGAAAGTAAAAAGAATCACTATCACTCATGTTTGTATCAGAAATTACCAACCGCCGGGATCGAACGGTTCTGTTTTCAGCAACTGAATCTTGGGCACGGGGCGTGTTGAGTGGACACGGCCCCGTGTTCAGCCTACTGTCTGATATAAAACAGGATTGCCAGTTCCAATGATTGGGCACGGGGCGTGTTCAGCGGGCACGGCCCCGTGCTGAGCTCTGCAGAAGCTGGAAAATCTAAAAAAAATCCTAAAAATTAAAGAAAAATAAAAAGATGATTAGGCCGTTGATTCCTAACTTTCTTAAAATCCTTGTGTCCCCGGCAACGGCGCCAAAAACTTGATGTGCGTTAGGTGTAATATGTTTTTAATATATAATTAAGCCCTTTTTACACTTTTAGCCAAGTTTTAAATTTATAAAACACGATATTCACTAACACTTAAACACACATATGGGCAAGTGCACCCATCGTGGACGTAGTATAGTGTTGGTAAGATACCGAGGTCGTCCAAGGACACAAGAGCTTTTAATACCGGTTTATCCTCAACGTCTAACCAAATCAAAAAGTTAGAAAAATGTTTTAAACTAAGAAAAATAAAAACTAACTAAATGCTGAAAAATAAAATAAAATAAAAACAGATAGACAAGATGAATCACTTGGATCCGACACGTGTATTAGTATAACCTTTGATTATTTTCGCACTTTTGCACTTGTTTAAGAGATTATCTTAGTTATTGTAGTAGGCCCCTCTTTTAAAGGCGACGTTACCCTCAACCCAGTAGTTTGAGTCAGCAAGGATACAATCCTAAAGGGTCGGATTATTGAAAGATAATGAATTAAGTTATTAATGCAAATTATGGTAGGCCCCGCTTTTGGCGGTGACGTTACCCTCGGCTAAGTAGTCTGAGTCAGCAGGGATACAGTCCTAAATAGCCGGGTTATAGTATTAATAGTAGTTAACTTATGAGGGGGTCAAAGAGTTTGGATCCCCGCCATCCAATACCTATGGGCATTGAAGGAGATCCTACTAAATTTGACCCAGGTCCCAAGCAGGACCTCTAAACGCTGAACAAGGGCAAGACCCTTACCAAACCGTTCCCTTAACCCCCGACCAGGTAGCCAACATACCTCCATATAGACCGTGGAGATATGAATGGTGAAAATCTTTTATTTTATATAGACAGTAAAATAATGCCAAGACACCACGGACAAACGATAAGGAAAGATCACCTTCAACATAAGTAACTAGTTATTAAAGTCATTAATACAAAACCAAATAAAAAGTGCAAAAGATTAAAAATAAAAAGTATTATACTAAACACTTGTCTTCACCAAGTGATGTAAGAGACTTAGGCAAACATGGCCTTGATTGTCAAGAACTCTTACGATCAATCTTGGATCCCGAGACGACTCACACACTCTACGATGGACAATGGATGATGGTGGTGGATGATGGTGTTATGGTGGTGGTGGGTGGTGGATGAGGTGTGAGAGAGGTGGTGTGCCAAGGGATGAGAGAGAATGAAACCAAGCTCCTCTATTTATAGGCTGGACAGAACGCTGGACACGGCCCCGTGTCCGCTGGACACGGCCCCGTGCCCGTCTGACACTCTCTCTCTTCATTAATTGTAATTGCGAATTACAATTAATGCGCCTGCTGTACTTTCACCATGCCCCCGTGCTCGCTGGACACGGCCCCGTGGTGAGCAATGGAAGCTTCTACTGGTTTGTCTTTTCTGCTGCTTCCTGGGCACGCCCCCGTGTTCGCTGGACACGGGGCGTGTTCAGACTCTGATTTCTTCTCTTTGTCTTGGGAGGTGCCGTTGAGGGTTCGGGCAGTCCACTTTTGTTCCTTTTCTTGTATTTATGGTAGAATTAGTGGTCTTTTTGCTTCTTTTGTGATTTTGAGCTCATTTCATCCTGAAAATACAAAAGGAAGACAAAAACACTCTTTTTCCAACATTAGTACTTAAAAAGGGTTAGTTTTATGCCTTAATTGATGTGTTTTATATGTTGCATTTTACACACATCAGTACTGCAGGTATGATCTCACAACTTACTTTTCACTTACTCTCATTTTTACTATTTCATCTTCTTCCTTAAGATCACTGTACTTATTCTCACGCCGGAAGGTGGTCACGGAGAGAACCCCCATTCTCCCCGTGGCGAGTCTAACGGCTTTCTGTTTTGCAGCGATCATCGGAGAAGGAAGCTAGCTAACCACCAAATCGACGAGAGGATTAACCCTTTTATGCAGAGACAAAACCCCCGATCTGATTGACTCTGGTCCAATTAGATCGTTGTTTCTTCATTGGCGCCCACAGATTCTTCAATTTTCATTTTCATCGTCCCGTTTGATTCATTTCTTCTCTTCTGTTTTCAATGGCAGAAGCTCTATCGAATCATCCACCAGGCCCTCGACCAGAGAACAGGGGTAATTTTTCTCATGCTTCCCGTGTCGAGGGGATTGTGGAAGAAGCATCTGATGATAACGATGTTCAGAACAATGTTAGTCATGAGAATGATCCTGTTACACCAGGAGTACAACCTGAAATCCCGATCAGCTCAATTTTACCTCCTGGCGAAACTCCGATCTCTTGGTACGTGAAGTCCCAAGGTGCGTTGAACGCCGTTTATGCACAGCTTTGTGCACCAACTACTCAACCAACACCACAAACGCGTAGATCTGCAGCTCAGGTGCGAGCTCCATTTGCACCTTGAGTGTTACATTACGATGCACCGTCAAACATGTTGGTCGATGATACGGAAGTCTATTCCAAATCGAGCACTAGGTATGAATCTACTCACTCTGAATCTAAATGAAGAGACCACCGTGAAGAGCAGTACTCTCAAAAAAGCCAATCAGTTCATTCACGTTTGGGCCCGCGTTTCTAATAGAAGCGGGACACCCAAGCTAATTAATATGACAGGACGTATAATGAAGATGACAACACAAGCGTCTTCAATCGAATAAAGAGAGATCATGCAAGTTACAAACCAAAAATCCGTGCAGTTTACAACCCAGAAGCGGAGTATGACCACAATCTGATTTATCGACCAGTGGAAGCTGCTGAAAACTCAAAGTTTGTCAGAGAGATTGCACTGGCTCCCCTCGAGCAGGCAAATTTACATTCAAATGTGGGAAAGTTCAATGGATTGTCAGACCCTGATGATCACCTGTGCGTGTTCACCAGCGCGGGATTAGTCGGCGGATGGACACTACCTATGTGGTGCCATTTGTTTGTCCAAACCCTTACAGGCACCACACGCCTTTGGTTTGACAAGCTACCAGTGGGTAAGTTAACATCCTAGGTTAGTCTTAAGGAAAAATTTCTGGTTCATTTCAATCAGCAGCGCCGATCCATTAGAGACTCCGTGGATGTTATGAACATCTGGCGGAGGGACGATGAAAGTTTCGAAGACTTTATCACGAGGTACAATAAGGAAGTATTGGAAATCGATGACGTGCACGAACACTTAATCCGCGCAAAGTTTAAATACGCAGTGAGATGCGATTATATGATCAAAGTGTTGTCAGGGACGGAAGGATTGCCAAAAAGTTGGAAGAAGTTGATGGCAACAGCCAAGGTCTATGCTCAAACAGAGCGCAATTTAAGTTCCAACAGACCACCACTGCCCCAGAATCGCCCTCAAGACACGAGGAGAAGCGGTGGTCGGAAATTCAAGAAAAGCTAGAAAGACTCAACTTCAGGCACACACTCTTCAGATGACGCCCGCACGATAATCAACAAGATCACAGCTCAAAAAGAGGTAAAGCAAGAAAATCGCGAAAGGCAGTGGACACCTCTTACCAAGACACCTGCAGAAGTACTTAGCACCGAGGATTACCAGTTCAAAACGCCACCACCGATGAAAAACAAAAGAGGACAGGACCCGAACCTCTACTGTGAGTACCACAAAGACAATGGCCACACCACGAACAACTGCATCAGTCTCCGCACGGAAATAGAAAAAGCACTCAAGAGTGGAGAGCTTACCCATCTAGTTTAGAACGTGCGAAAAGAAATCAAGCAGATCACACGTGGAGATGAGGGGCCAAGCAACAAAAAAGCTAAACAAACCTAAGGGTCTAGGACAGTTCAGCGCGCATGTAATCATAGTTTCCTTCATATTTGGCAGGTTCTTCAACTTATCAACTTATGGCACAAGGACTATTTACATGCGTAGTAACTTAAGTTTCTTATTTATCCTAATAGCAGCTTTGTACTACATGGCCTCTGCGCCTTATCCGAATCAATACAAAGTCTCTTAAATTACCTCTATGTTTTATTACAAATGCATGCAATTTCTTTTGGTAAGCATAAAAACACTATGGTAACATAACACAAGTCTCATGAACAGCCGCAGTCACCGGTGCTGCGCAAGGTCCAGCCCTACGTTCACACATGAGCTTTATACCATCTTTATTTGTCTTACCTAAACAAAGTAATTGTACTCATGCAAAAATTGTAATTAGAACATACCATGCATTCATAAAAAGTTACTTGCGCAACAACGCATTAACAAAAACTACATACGCGGCAGCACATTGGCAAAAGTTACTTGCGCAACATCGCAATAACAGAACATCGTAAACGGGATCCATTCCCAAATCTATCCAACAAACATGTTCAAGAACCACAAAAATACAAGACAACCTATTCTAAGTCTTCATCATCGTCCACCTCGTCTGGGAGAATATCCTTCAGTTGCGCTACAAAGTCATCAGACTGGAGTGCAGCAGTTACCAAATCCATCACTGGAAGGCGCAAGTTGTTATATGTAGGATCGTGATCTGACCCGAATGAGTCGTTCAGAGGAGCTTTGATCAATTACAGGTGCGGAAAACAAGTAATTGACTTAGAAACAGCTGATTCTTCACTATAACTACTGATTGTATTGATAAAATCAAGAATACAAGCAGTCTTCACACCGGCAGCACTTCGGCGTGGAATACAAGACCATGCTTACTGATTTCGCTCCAGACACACCTATATATAGTACTCAGATTTCGCTCCAGATGACCACCTGACCACAGGAGCGAAATCAGCCATTGTGATTTCGCCCGAAATCACCTGGCTGACACTATGAGCGAAATCAGCCTTCTAAACTCTATACTCTTCCTATTTTCTCGTAAAACGTGCCCTAATCTATACAATGCAATCTAAGACTCGATACAAGACGAAGTCGACAGATGTATGCACCAACAGACTCCCCCTCAGATGTTGATGAGTCGTCGAGTCTTAGATCATGCTATGTCTTCGCTTCTTCAGTCTTGATCAGTCTCTGGGTTTCTCTCTCTCTATCTTCATCAACAGACTCCCCTTTAACAATGTGCCGGTATTTCTTTGTTCTTCAGCAGCATCTGTATCAGGATCGTTGTCTGGCTTTCCATCCCACAGCTTTTAATTTCCAAGATCGAAACTTGGCTCTGCCTGCACACTCTTAACCCAGAAGTAAATTTTCAAAATTTAGCAATTTGAATATAAACGTATGCACCAACATGCTAATATAATCAGACGACTCCCTCTCATAAAAACTTCCTCTTTGATGAACCAATTGTTGATTTAAAAACATATTTTGACATTCAAAACACACTCCCCCTCACAATAATGTCATCATGTTTAGCACTTGAGACTTTGAAAACCAGCTCTCCAATATCAGTTATCGAAAATATTTTTGATTTTTTCAAAATTTATGCTAAAACACACACAAATTTTTTTTGGATTTTCTGAAAGAAAGTAAATGCAGAAACAAATATATACAAACAATATTTTTGTGAGTTTGCGTAAGAGGACCATATCAGTAAATAAGACATGTCACCAACACCGTTAAGCTGATTACATTTTAAGCTCTAAACAATTCACCTAGATTGTCAGTATATTTGTCCACTTAAATTTTCACACAAAGTTCAATTGATCCGAGATATGTGATTAATGTCTTAAGCTCTTGAACTTATTCGTGTGTCCTACTACTTGAATATACTCCCGTATCCAGATCCCAATATTCAGTCTTACAGGTGAGTATACCACAGATGATATCGGTTTAGGGGTTAAAATGCGAGGGTCGTGAGAGCTCAGGTCGATACTTCCGTATACGCAAAGAGATGACGGCTTCGACTTTACGGTGTGTCCCCTTTAGATGATCTTTTGATTACAACAGCAGTGACTATCAATTTTATTGTTTCATTGACATGCTGAGGACGTAGCTATGTTTCAAGCTTTTGCGGAAAGCATTATCTGGGGACTAGGTCAGTATTTCCATACAGCAGAAGTCCCGGGATAATACCCCAGATATCACTGAGCATAAAGACCTAGTATCTCAGAATAAGGGACCTTTCAAACAAGATTTCAGGGGTTACCTATATATCCAAGAAGTTGTTAACCCACAGAACAAGCAAGTTTGAAATTTTTAGGTTTATATCTCGTCACAATTTACTAGATGTGTGAAAACCTACTGGCATATCCGTAGTGAGCTTGTTTATCACATTTTAACTTTACATATATTTAGCATGTTGTGACAGTCTACTGATGTACTATTATTTCCTTTTTTCTCAACAAAACTCGTTTTTGGTTTTATCATGTTTTTGTCTTTTTCAAATTTTCTAATGTTTTTGGATTTTCTGAAATTTTCTACTCCCCCTAAAATGCAAACACATTAACGAAAAAATTTGAAAACTATCTAAACTCTTGACCCACTTGAACACAAAACTATACAGAAACCTGACAACTGACATCGAATTGCATCAATTCGCCATCCACTAGGCATAAACAATCCAAGCTCCCCCTTTCAACAAACCATTTTCTCATTTAGATCTCAAAACACTTAAGTTTGTTTTAATCAAAATGATTTTTCCGGAAAATGAATTTGTTTTTACCACTTGTAGATTATCCACTTGTTAAGTACGGGGATATGGTTCATCATCTTTGTCCTTTACACATATGTAGTAAATCAAGTACAACTTAATGTCCCTAATTTACCGTTTTGCAATCAAGCAATCTCTATACCACGTGTAAGAATAACCACTTGTAGGTATAACCAAACAATACCCATTGTAGGAATGTCACGTCTACATAAATCACTTTACCAATCAGGGTGCCGATTCCTGCTTCGCACTTACCAACCTGGAAGCTCCGGCGTAGTCCTTCAATCTGTAAAAAAATTCAACATTTTTCAAACTCATTCAATCTAGGTTGAAGGACTATTTCATAAAAACACTTTTACAAGAATGATGTCGATTCCTGATCCATGATATAAACTTGGGATCTCCGGCATAGTCCTTTAATTTGTAAAAAATTTCAACATTTTTCAAACTCATTCAATCTAGGTTGAAGGACTATTTCACAAAAACACTTTTACAAGAATGATGTCGATTCCTGATCCACGATATAAACTTGAGATCTCCGGCATAGTCCTAAGACTTCAAGGGAAACAAAATTCCATCCAAGTCTTCTCAGACTTGATGGTTTTCAATTCTTGCGTAGTAGGGTTGTAAGTTGCCTTTTTAGTTGCATAAAAATCTTTAACCCCCTTTGCTTTCCCATTAAGCATCTTCCTAAAAATTTTCTTTACATTCCCATTGAATGTTTTCTCGACATCAAACTTAGTTTTCTCAGTATAAAACTTATTCGAGATTTCAACCTTTCCTACCTTCTGTTTAACCTCTTCAAATTTCAATGATGGACACTCTTCATCATTCACTGAAATTTTTTTCTCAATCTGTGGCTCTTCTGGCTTTGTGGAACCAGATTCATCGCCGACTTTCTTAACAACCCATACTCGGTTGTCTTTCTCTTTCTTTTTGTAAAAATTCTTTTTAGAACACTCACCAATCTCATAAGTTGAGTTTTCAAAAATTTTAAATTTCACGATTGGTGGTTCAACATCAACAACCTTTTCTCTCAATTTCTTAGAAACTCCCTGTTTTGTTTTGGCATTTTTCGGACAATTCCATGCAATGTGACCAGCTTCATTGCATTTGTAACAGGTTCTAGTCTCTCTTGGATGAAACACTCCAGTTCCATTCTTTTTCTTCTCAGCAAGAAACTCCTGGTTTGACTGTCTCCAGAACGGTTTCTTCTGTTCATCTTCTGAACTTCCTCCTGAAACAAATTCTGTTTTTATTTTAGAATTTTTCACATTTTTATGATTTTCTGGTGGAATAAAACCAAGACCTTTCTTTTTGTAGCTACGATTTTGGTTTGGTTTCTTTTGAAAACCAGGACCAGAATTGTAACCCTTTTTTCTTGTTTAAACGTTGTTGAACTCTTGAAGTGTATTTTTTAGGTTTTCCATTAAGATTTAAATCTTTTATTTCAGAAATATTAATTTCTGTCATTTTGAAAACCTTTTTGATCATGTCAAAACGAACACTTCTTATTGGAAACACTTTGTCATAGTATAATTTGTTAGAATCATTTAAAGTATATGCAACTTCAAATGTTTTATCATCCAAATTTGCTTTTGATAATAAAAACTCTTTACTGTAAGCCTTTTTGACCGACGACTTTGGACCATTGACTGACGAACTTGACCCTCCAGACTCAAACTTTGACTCGGACTCCTCATCAGTATCCAACACTTGATCGACCACCTTTTTGATTAACTCAGACTCATGATCAGTGTCAGATGAGGTAAACGTGACGTCAATGTTTTCTGGTAATTCATCAGTTGTGTCGGTTTTTAGCTTTATATTGACTGCTTTTTCATGTTGCTCCTCGTTCGGTTTTCTAGGAAAATACCCTTCCCAAATTGGAGGCGGACACTTGTTATAGCTAACAGTCGGTTTATTACCAGTATCCTTTTTCTTCGGCTTATCATCTTGAAAAGCTTCCATACCTGCAACAGTTGGATAAATTCGACCAATAAGATAATCAGAGCTAGAATAACTCTGTAATAAACGTCTAATTCTCTCATTCTCGATCTTTTCTGTCTCCAACTCTTGCTTCCATTTAGCACTCTCCTCAATGTAAAAGTTGATTGCTTTCTGCTTTAACATCATCACAGCATTCATCATTGTTAATGCCTGTTCTCTCTCAGAATTTGTCTTTTGAAGACCAGTTACTGTTTTGTTCAAGACATCAAAAGATTCTTTCACATAGTTGAGGTTGAACAATAACTGCTCTTTCTTCTTTTCATACTCAGCTATTATATCATCTTTTGCTGCACATTCTCTGCATGCTTCCAAACACCTCGTGCAAGGCTTGATGACTTCAACAATCTTTTCTGCTTCAGTCACTTTTTCAGCTTCAGCAATCTCCTCAACAGCATTTTCAACATTCTCATTCTGAACAACATCTTCAGATTTCATTTGTTGTTGTTCTTTCGCAGCTCGTTTGTCCTTCAGCTTTTCCAGGCGATCTGCAAAATAGAAATGAAAACTTTCAGGAGAAAGATGAGATTTAGCAACATTGATATGTTTCTCTTCCTCATCATCACTGCTGTCATCTGGAGGTGACTGATCAAACTGTACAGATTTTTCAGAACTAGCATCTGATAAACCAGAATCAGATGGTGTTTGATCAAAGACAACTTCCTTTTCTGAACTAACATCATTTTGTACACTCTCATCTGAACTCTGTGAGCTTTCATCAGCACTTTCTGAGCTTTCATCAGATGTGACAGAATCTTCATCCACACTCTTCACAGTCTCACCAATAGACTTCATCCATGTGGAAAACATGTCTGGTTCTCTAACAATCTTAGCAATGAAAGCTTTGAATTCTCCCTTTTCATCAATAAACATATCCCAGCTGAAGCCTTCAGGTAGTCTTTCATCATCTTGATCGACTATACATGCTTTGCTTTCAGGTGATATGTAATTGTTCCAGTTGAAGTCTACCAAACACGCTCTCTTTGAATCCTCAATCTTCCTACCATGAGCCACTTGCGGTTCTTGCTGTTGACCAACCTGTTGATAAATGGCTTTCCGGTAGTAATCATCTTTACCAAACGGATTCTGAGCTCCGCTAGCTTCCCTGTTCTTGCACTCTCGCTTTAAATGGCCCTTCTCCCTGCATCGAAAACACGTAACTTTAGATTTATAAAAACCTAAAGTAGATACATGTGCATCGAGAAAGTCATTTCTCCCAGTAATAAGCTTGAACTTTTCAGCTCGTCTGAGAACACTCGCTAGACACCATTTAATGTCCATCAGTTCCATCTCTTCAGCGTCTATCTGATCGTAATCCTTCTTTGTGAGCATAGGATTCCCGATCCGACCAGCAACTAGACCTTTGTAAGAGAGTAACACAGAACCAAGTAAAGCCATGTGGTCTTTAGCAGTTTCTTCCGAAAAACTTTGACCTTCTGGAAGATTTAGAGCGATGTTACATTGAATCACATAACCATTTCCTGTCTTTGTGCTCTGAGAATGAAAACTTGAATTTGACTCTTTAGGATTGACACTTGGAAAAGATGAGAGTCCACTATTGCTTTTGTTAGAACCCTGATCAACCTTTTCTGTTGAATCCCCAGCACTAAATGCAGTCTGGATTTTCGGACTTCTCTCAGCTTCTGGAATCGGAACACTACCTTTGTAGTACATTTTTACGTCCTGTTGACCACTTGGACTGTTCATCCTCGCGATCTTCTGCTGTTCCAAATCCTGACTCTCAATTTTTTCGATAAACTGAGAAATTGTTAGCCCATCATAAACACCCGTATTCTTCAGAATCATCAAATATGTTCCCCACTCTTTCTACGGTAACGCATCAGCAAGCTTGTCTACCCACTCTTCACGATCTTTTGTAATACTCAACATTGACATAGATCGCACTAAGTGGCAGTAGCTTTCAATCAGCTTCTTTGTGTCTTCTCCTGGTAAACTGCTAAACAAATCAAACTCTTTCTTGAGCAATGCCTTCTTGCTTTTTATCATGTTTTCACTACCCTCAAATTTAACTTTAAGTGCATCCCAGATTGATTTTGCAGTTTTATCGTGCTGAAGCAATATGAAGATGTCTTCTTTGATAGCTTGCTGAAGCAGACTGATCATCATCTTTTCGGCTTTATACATAACCCGTTCTTGATCAGTAAACTCTTGTAGGATCGTTGTTGGACCCGAATGAGTCGATCAGAAGAGTCTTTTATCCGAATCAAAGGCGGAATCAATGAAATGGACGCTCAAAGTAATTATAATGTCTCTTGTATTGATTTAACACTGATTACAACCTGAGAACAGTTTGGCAGCACTTCGTTACACAATTCTGATTCCGTGCCAAATGAAAATGTGAATGCACTATTTATAATGGACATGATTTCGCTCCTAATGCACCAAACATCTTTCGGGCAAAATCAGAATCTTCTGATTTCGCTCCAAATGGTCAATGACCATTTCGGGCGAAATCACCAGTCTTCTGATTTCGCTCCAAATGGTCTTGGACCATTATGAGCGAAATCACTCTCTAAATCACTATTTTCCATTTCTCGATCCTCGTGCACTGGATATTCTATCCTATCCTATTTCATGATACAAGACGAAGTCAATAGACGTAATGCACCAACAGACTCCCCCTCGGATATTGACGAAGTCTTCAGTGACTAATCTTTATCATGACACCTCTTCTGTCACACCCCCAAAATCCACCTGCGGAGTATCACCGCTTGGGAGCGTGACTGACCAGGATCAAGCCACCAATCATATCGAACATGTAAATAATATCAAATATAATAAATGTAAACCAATCATTTAATACGATAGGTGTTCAAAACATAATCATAGTTTCAAAGTATAGCGGAAGCATAAGTATGAAAACCCAATGTGTAACATAAGTTCAAATGTTCAAATGTTTTAACATGGCATCCACGATCCATGCTCCACAACGACCTGCTCCTCCCTGTGCAAGCTCCATGTATCTAACGACCTGCAAGGCATGTAACAGAGGATCAACAACTAGTTGAGCGAGTTCACAGAAAGTAAATGCGTAATAGTAAGTTCGTTTGTAACATGTGGCTCTACTGGGCCGATAGTACGTTCTATAGGTGGGGGCTTCCCATGTTGTATAACCACTAGACTACTCGTAACCATATGTGTTCTTCACAATCCGAGAACAGTAGTAAGTATAAGTTCACGTAGGTCTTACGTGAGTATCCTTCACATCCGAGGATAGTAATTAAGTATAAGTATCCTTCACAACCGAGGATAGTAATATGTATAAGTATCCTTCACAACCGAGGATAGTAATATGTATAAGTATCCTTCACAACCGAGGATAGTAATATGTATAAGTATCCTTCACAACCGAGGATAGTAATATGTATAAGTATCCTTCACAACCGAGGATAGTAGTAAGTATATGCGTACGTAGATTGCACGTATGTGTCCTGCACAACCGAGGACGATGGTATGGTAGTCTAGTAATAGTGTAAGTACAGTTCTATTCAATCACAATCCTTCAATCCCAATTCCCGTGCCCTGGGAATCCCATGCCTTAGTAAGAGTGTGAACTCACCTTGGTTTGCTCGGTATGTTATTGCTTCTAGGGTTTATAAATCTCTAAGTCCGTTACACACGACCTAGGATATATTGCACATGATTCGTTCAATTAGGGTTTACAAGTCCTCGATATTCAAACAATGGTGCTTTGTGTGTTTATTGTGTACACAATGATATTACATATAATGTTCTCACATGCAGTATCATACCGTTGCATTCAATGTCACACAATTATTCACATAGAATCATATATCATGTAAGCAGTCAATCCTATTCACGTAATTCATGCGTAGCGTCCCTGATTTCACGGTTTAATCTTACGTGTACATTATTCTAGTGGCCACTGTTAGCACGCTTTATACATTCAACAGTGTAAATACTTCACATGTTTAACGAAGTCAGGGAATCAAAGTGTCATACACAACTTAACAGAATTTACATAATATATCATGCAGCTACTTGTTTCAAATTGACAATTACACAGTATCATACAATTACACAATATCAGACAAGTGTGGGGGGGGGGGGTTTCCCCTGTTTGAAAGTCGGACCACTTGTAAGTTAATATAAAACTCGGACATCACTTAACAAGTAACCCGGACCTTCAACATTCAAGAAACTCGGTCATGCAACATGATTAAGGTCGGACACTTTTTAACTTAAGAAACTCGGACCCCCTTGATTATCAACAAAGTCGGACTAAGGTTCATAACTTCAAAAGGTCGGGCAAGGATTTGAGTTAATAAACTCGGACAAACTCAAGGCCACCAAACTCGGACCTTGAGTCCTCTTGTGAACCTCGGACAACATCAAGGTGATCAAACTCGGACCTTGGGCTCCTTTTAAAATTCGGACAGAGGTGTTGGCTACAAAACTCAGACCCAAATCAATAAACTCGGCCACATATTCATCCAATAAACTCGGACCACATAACTATTCAATAAACTTCGGACATTACATCTATATATAGATAAACTCGGGCTTGATAAGTTATTCAAAACTCAGACTATATAATTTGCATAAAGCTCGGACTAGACATCATGTTATTATAAACTCAGACATATGTTTTCACAAACTCTGGGCAACATTAATCATATGGATCGTAAAGATTAAAGCAGTTACGTTTTCCATGTTTCATCATTCTAAAAACCCTAACTTCATACGCAATGACAGCAGAACATAACAAATCATCAAATGCTAATCAACAACAACAATTATCACAATGATAATCTATCCAGCATGTATCTAATCATGTCATAATCTCAACTATTCAAGATCAAATCACAGAATATCACATGAGAAACTAGGGTTTTCCATGAACACATAATCAAGAAATCTATAAACAATAATCATTCGATAGAATCAAGAAATCAACAAACAATAATCATTTACCTTGTGATGATCCTAGAGAAATGTGGAATCAAAAGTGATGATTAGCTTGTCAATGTTGATGGTGATGATTGCTATAGAGCCAAAGAAATGAAAGTACGTGCTTGGATTCTTGTGAGAGGTTTAGTGAATGATTTAGGGTTAAGTATAGTTTAAGTTCACTAATGGCCCTCTACACCCTTAACTAATATATTTTACAATAGTACACCATCTCAAATAGTTTCACAGTTTCACCACCAAGTTTATACATTTGACAAGTTTATCACAATTAACACATAGTCATGCACAATCACACAACACACTTCATTGTATCAAAACATATACAATTCCATAACAACTAATTGTGAAATCAATCGACTAAATAATACAAGAACGTGCAATAAATGCGAAATAGAAATCTTGGAATTTCGAGTTGTCACATTATCCCCAACTTAAAAGAAATTTCGTCCCGAAATTTGGTACGCACTCACTGAGGAAGCTAGGTAAGCCGTAGTGTTCACTGGTTTTCCTGGGGTGTCACATCATCCCCCCGTTGATTTGGAATTTCGTCCCGAAATTCCGCAGTAGTAGCTTCAGACTCAGTAGTGGTTGCGCGGTTTTCGAATAACTGGGGGTACTTTTCTTTCATTTGGTCTTCGCGTTCCCAGGTGTACTCTGGGCCACGTCGGGAGTTCCAACGAACTCGAACAAGAGGAATTCTCTTGTGTTTGAGGACCTTAACATCCCGGTCCGTGATTTCAACTGGTTCCTCGACGAACTGCAACCGCTCATCGATAGTGAGTTCCTTAAAAGGAATTATGAGGGTCTCATCTGATAGGCACTTCTTCAGATTCGACACGTGAAATACATTGTGAACTGCACCGAGTTCAGCTGGTAGGTTCAATCGGTAGGCTACTGGGCCTATTCTTTCAGTGATTTCGAACGGTCCAACATACCGTGGATTGAGTTTGCCTCGTTTACCAAATCGAACCACACCCTTCCAGGGTGAGACTTTTAATAAAACCCGGTCCCCGACCTGAAATTCCAAAGGCTTGCTACGCTAGTCCGCGTAGGCTTTCTGACGGTCGCGTGCTGCCGCCATGCGTTGTCGTATTTGTGCAATCTTTTCTGTGGCGTCCACTACAATCTCTGGACCCGTAATCTGACTATCCCCCACCTCTGCCCAACAGAGAGGTGACCGGCATTTACGTCCGTACAATGCCTCGAATGGAGCGGCTTGTATGCTGGTGTGATAACTGTTATTATACGAAAACTCCACCAAAGGGAGATGCTTTTCCCAGCCGTTGCCGAAATCAATAACACATGCCCGAAGCATGTCTTCAAGAGTCTGAATCGTTCGCTTAGACTGCCCATCCGTCTGAGGATGATATGCTGTGCTCATGTCTAAACGAGAGCCAAACGCTTTGTGCATCACTTGCCATAGCTCTGACGTGAATCGTGCATCCCGATCCGAAATGATAGAGGTTGGCACTCCGTGCCTCGAAACAACTTCTTTCAAGTAGATGTCTGCTAAGGTAGAGAACTTATCCGTTTCTTTGATAGCCAAGAAGTGAGCAGACTTTGTGAGTCGATCAACGATCACCCAGATAGTGTCATTCCCGCGCTGGGATCTAGGTAGGCCAGTAACAAAATCCATGGAAATTTGCTCCCATTTCCATTGCGGTATTTCCGGTTGCTGAAGCAGACCTGATGGTTTCTGATACTCGACTTTAACCCTTGCACAAGTCAAACACTTGCCGACGTAAGTTGCGATAAGAGCTTTCATGTTTGGCCACCAATACGTTGTTCTGATATCGTGGTACATTTTGTCTGACCCTGGGTGTACCGAGTAGCGAGACTTGTGCGCTTCATCCATCACAAGTTCGCGTAAACCGCCATAAAGTGGGACCCAAATACGCCCCGTTACATAGTAGGCGCCGTCTTCCTTTTGTTCCATTCGTTGCCTTGAACCGCGTAAGGCTTCAACTTTGACGTTTTCGGGCTTTAATGCTTCCATCTGAGCAGTTCGTATCCGTGCGGGAAGACTGGACTGAATAGTGAGCTGCAAGGCTCGTACGCGTCTAGGTAAAGTGTCTTTCCGGCTGAGAGCGTCAGCCACAACATTGGCTTTTCCTGGATGGTACTTGATGGCGCATTCGTAATCATTCAGTAGTTCAACCCATCTTCGTTGACGCATGTTCAAATCCTTTTGCTTAAGAATATGCTCGAGACTCCTGTGATCGGTGTAAATCGTGCACTTGGTACCGTACAGGTAGTGTCGCCATATCTTAAGCGCGAAAACAACAGCTCCCAGCTCTAAATCGTGCGTCGTGTAGTTCCGTTCATGAACCTTGAGTTGACGAGAGGCGTAGGCAATAACTTTATCCCACTGCATCAATACACAACCAAGCCCCTGTATCGATGCGTCACAATAAACCACGAAGTCATCTGTGCCCTCCGGCAATGAGAGAATAGGTGCACTGCAAAGCCTATCCTTTAGGTACTGAAAAGCGGTCTCTTGGGAATCTCCCCAACGGTAGGTGACACCTTTCTGTGTCAGCATAGTAAGCGGCTGCGCGATCTTGGAGAAGTCTTTGATGAATCGTCTGTAATACCCCGCCAAACCCAAGAATTGGCGTATTTCTGTTGGTGTACGCGGTGCTGGCCAGTTCCTGATGGAATCTACCTTGGATGGATCGACATGAATCCCATCCCTGTTCACCACATGGCCTAAGAAGTGGACTTCACGAAGCCAGAAGTCGCATTTTGAAAACTTTGCGTACAGTTGCTCCTTTCGAAGAAGTCCCAAGATAAGACGTAAGTGCTGCTCATGCTCCTCCTGACTCTTGGAGTAAATCAAAATGTCATCGATGAAAACGATAACGAACTTGTCTAGATAGGGTTTACACACCCTGTTCATAAGATCCATGAAGACTGCAGGCGCGTTCGTAAGCCCAAATGGCATGACTAGAAACTCATAGTGATCGTAGCGAGTTGTAAATGCTGTCTTGGAGACGTCCTCATCCTGGACTCTCAGCTGGTGATAACCAGACCTTAGATCAATCTTGGAGTAGTAGCTCGACCCTTGTAATTGGTCGAATAACTCGTCGATACGTGGAAGAGGATAGCGGTTCTTCACTTTGACCTTGTTCAGTTCACGGTAATCAATTTCACATCCTGAAGGTGCCATCCTTCTTTTTCACCGATAATTGATATCCAATAGTTCTTGTAGCTGCGTCGATAGTTCTTCCGATTCTGGTGGAGCTAAGCGATACGGTGCTCGAGCTATGGGTGCTGCTCCTGGAGCGAGCTCGATTTGAGATTCGACCTGACGATGAGGCGGTAGACCAGGTAAATCTTCTGGAACACTTGAGGAAATTTGCGTACAACTGGAATATCCTCTATTCTTTTCTCTTTCGAAGCTGCATCAGTAACAAGTGGCAAAATGGCGGTGTGGCCCTTCCGCAAACATTTTTGCGCCTTTAAGAAAACGGTGATGCCAACCACAGCACCACTCTTGTCTCCTTGAACTTCGGGAGGTTCTTGACCAGAACGAGGAATGCGAACAATCTTTTCTTTGCATAGAATTTCTGCTTGCTGTTGCTGCTAGCGATTCCGATTTGCAGGCCGTGGGCTCCTGAATCCTTAGCTTCATGGCCCATCTTGAGACACCTCTGGCAACGTCCCTCATTGCACTAACCACCGTGGTGTCTGTTGCATTAGTTACACGTTGGATGAATTCCCCGATATCCACCCTGCCCCTAACCACCAGGAGTTGGCTGACTCGGCTCTGGTGATCACTATTCTTGCGCTGCTGCTGTGCTTGAGACCGAACGGTAGCTGAACCCTTGCTGGAATACCCATCCCATTTCCGCTTGTTGTCACTAGGAGTAGCGGGAGTAGCAGAAGTGGTAGCGATAGTAATAGCGCTGATACAACTAGGCAGCCTGTTCTGTTCCACTGCCTGATCCGTGAGGCGATGAGCAAGACGCTGAGTGTCTTGGATATTGTCGAGGTTAGCCGATGTATCATGGCTCTGAATCTCTGAGGCTAGACCCTTGAGGTACAATTCGATACGCTTGCTTGGAGGGTCCACCATGGTTGGACACAAGATGGCCAGTTCGTTCGACTGTTTCGTATGAGCTTCAATTTCTGACCCCGTCATTTTCAAATGGTAAGGCTCCACTTCCAACTTGTGGATGTCATCACGCGTGCAGTATTCCCTTTTAATACGTTCTTTGAATTCGTTCCAGGGGGTGGCGTTAGCAGCTGCCAGCCCTAATATCTGAACTTACGCGTTCCACCAGGTTAGCGCGATTCCTTCCAACGTAATAGTGGCGTACTTGACCCTGCGAGCCTCAGGGCATTCACACATCTCGAATACCGACTCGAGCTTCCCAAACCATTGGAGTAGTCCCATTGCTCCTTCTGTGCCACCGAATGTGCTTGGACGACAGTCCATGAAGTTCTTGAATGTGCAGACATGTTGCTGTGCGTTCCGACCCATTGCGCGAGAAAGATAGGTCAAGGTTAAGCGCGAGAGTTGGGTCACGAGAGTAGGATCTAACATCCTAGAATAGGTTTGGAATAGCAGGTTATACCTCCTGCTTGTGCGGCTGCAAGTGCCGCAGCAACTTGTTCGTTAATGAGAGCCGTCAACTGGGCTTGAGTCATGTTAACACGTCCAGACATGATCGAACAGTAAAGGTAGCATAAGTATGATTGGTTCGCGAGTAATGCGATGACAGAAAAGTGTAGGCACATAGGTGTTCTTAAGCAATAACAAGTAGTGAGCAAAGTAATGTAAGCATACTACGAGCAAAGTTCTATGCAAATTCTAGCATGTAGGCAATAAACATAAACCTTATTACCTAGGATGTTGAGTCTTGCACGTGGAGCGAAGCGTCGTTGTGGATCGTTGAGAGCACTGTTCTGGTTATAGTCTGGTTTTAATAAAAAACGTTTTCCCCATATTAAAACCAAGTTCTCTATAACCAATGGCTCTGATACCAATCTGTCACACCCCCAAAATCCACCTGCGGAGTATCACCGCTTGGGAGCGTGACTGACCAGGATCAAGCCACCAATCATATCGAACATGTAAATAATATCAAATATAATAAATGTAAACCAATCATTTAATACGATAGGTGTTCAAAACATAATCATAGTTTCAAAGTATAGCGGAAGCATAAGTATGAAAACCCAATGTGTAACATAAGTTCAAATGTTCAAATGTTTTAACATGGCATCCACGATCCATGCTCCACAACGACCTGCTCCTCCCTGTGCAAGCTCCATGTATCTAACGACCTGCAAGGCATGTAACAGAGGATCAACAACTAGTTGAGCGAGTTCACAGAAAGTAAATGCGTAATAGTAAGTTCGTTTGTAACATGTGGCTCTACTGGGCCGATAGTACGTTCTATAGGTGGGGGCTTCCCATGTTGTATAACCACTAGACTACTCGTAACCATATGTGTTCTTCACAATCCGAGAACAGTAGTAAGTATAAGTTCACGTAGGTCTTACGTGAGTATCCTTCACATCCGAGGATAGTAATTAAGTATAAGTATCCTTCACAACCGAGGATAGTAATATGTATAAGTATCCTTCACAACCGAGGATAGTAATATGTATAAGTATCCTTCACAACCGAGGATAGTAATATGTATAAGTATCCTTCACAACCGAGGATAGTAATATGTATAAGTATCCTTCACAACCGAGGATAGTAGTAAGTATATGCGTACGTAGATTGCACGTATGTGTTCTGCACAACCGAGGACGATGGTATGGTAGACTAGTAATAGTGTAAGTACAGTTCTATTCAATCACAATCCTTCAATCCCAATTCCCGTGCCCTGGGAATCCCATGCCTTAGTAAGAGTGTGAACTCACCTTGGTTTGCTCGGTATGTTATTGCTTCTAGGGTTTATAAATCTCAAAGTCCGTTACACACGACCTAGGATATATTGCACATGATTCGTTCAATTAGGGTTTACAAGTCCTCGATATTCAAACAACGGTGCTTTGTGTGTTTATTGTGTACACAATGATATTACATATAATGTTCTCACATGCAGTATCATACCGTTGCATTCAATGTCACACAATTATTCACATAGAATCATACATCATGTAAGCAGTCAATCCTACTCACGTAATTCATGCGTAGCGTCCCTGATTTCACGGTTTAATCTTACGTGTACATTATTCTAGTGGCCACTGTTAGCACGCTTTATACATTCAACAGTGTAAATACTTCACATGTTTAACGAAGTTAGGGAATCAAAGTGTCATACACAACTTAACAGAATTTACATAATATATCATGCAGCTACTTGTTTCAAATTGACAATTACACAGTATCATACAATTACACAATATCAGACAAGTGTGGGGGGGGGGGGGGGTTTCCCCTGTTTGAAAGTCGGACCACTTGTAAGTTAATATAAAACTCGGACATCACTTAACAAGTAACCCGGACCTTCAACATTCAAGAAACTCGGTCATGCAACATGATTAAGGTCGGACACTTTTTAACTTAAGAAACTCGGACCCCCTTGATTATCAACAAAGTCGGACTAAGGTTCATAACTTCAAAAGGTCGGGCAAGGATTTGAGTTAATAAACTCGGACAAACTCAAGGCCACCAAACTCGGACCTTGAGTCCTCTTGTGAACCTCGGACAACATCAAGGTGATCAAACTCGGACCTTGGGCTCCTTTTAAAATTCGGACAGAGGTGTTGGCTACAAAACTCAGACCCAAATCAATAAACTCGGCCACATATTCATCCAATAAACTCGGACCACATAACTATTCAATAAACTTCGGACATTACATCTATATATAGATAAACTCGGGCTTGATAAGTTATTCAAAACTCAGACTATATAATTTGCATAAAGCTCGGACTAGACATCATGTTATTATAAACTCAGACATATGTTTTCACAAACTCTGGGCAACATGAATCATATGGATCGTAAAGATTAAAGCAGTTACGTTTTCCATGTTTCATCATTCTAAAAACCCTAACTTCATACGCAATGACGGCAGAACATAACAAATCATCAAATGCTAATCAACAACAACAATTATCACAATGATAATCTATCCAGCATGTATCTAATCATGTCATAATCTCAACTATTCAAGATCAAATCACAGAATATCACATGAGAAACTAGGGTTTTCCATGAACACATAATCAAGAAATCTATAAACAATAATCATTCGATAGAATCAAGAAATCAACAAACAATAATCATTTACCTTGTGATGATCCTAGAGAAATGTGGAATCAAAAGTGATGATTAGCTTGTCAATGTTGATGGTGATGATTGCTATAGAGCCAAAGAAATGAAAGTACGTGCTTGGATTCTTGTGAGAGGTTTAGTGAATGATTTAGGGTTAAGTATAGTTTAAGTTCACTAATGGCCCTCTACACCCTTAACTAATATATTTTACAATAGTACACCATCTCAAATAGTTTCACAGTTTCACCACCAAGTTTATACATTTGACAAGTTTATCACAATTAACACATAGTCATGCACAATCACACAACACACTTCATTGTATCAAAACATATACAATTCCATAACAACTAATTGTGAAATCAATCGACTAAATAATACAAGAACGTGCAATAAATGCGAAATAGAAATCTTGGAATTTCGAGTTGTCACATCTTCAGTCTTGATCATTCTGCATTATCACTCAGATTGTAACAATATAACCATCCTTCAATCTTTATCTTTGATCAGCTTCTCTCTTTGACTATTACACCGTGAACTCATCACTGGCTCTATCATCAACTGCTTCATCATAAGGCTCCTCCTTTCTTCAAGCTTCCGTGCTTTTAGGGATCAACACCTAGCTTTTCAGCTACAAGCTCCTCCTAACTTCCAGCTTGTCTTCAGAATTCCCCTTAGACTCTGCTCTCGGGATCGTAGTATGGACTACCTGCAATCACTCATACATTTATAAGTAATAACAATTTAAAAATTCATTTTCCAGAAATCGTAATCTGACAATTCAAACTATTTAATCACTTCTCATGAATTTGGCAGTTTCATCGAATCGTATCGGAAACTAGCTCTATAACAATATAAGCATCCAAATCCCCCACAGTTAATCATCCAAGTCCAACTTAATGACCTTGGAGATATAACAAACTGTTTTTGAATTTTAAACTTTTAATATCAAGTTTCAAATTAATGAACTTGTTTTATTTTCATAAACACAATCACCTTACTTAGATTTTGAAACTCAGCATTCCAGACATCGGTTGTCGAAAATAAAGCAGAAATCAAAATCTTTTTGTATTTTCTGAAAATATAAAGCAATAAAGAAATATGTACAAACATATTTACATACAATATTTTTGTTTAAGTATTCGTCAGAGGATCATATCAGTTTTTGACAAGTTACAAGTACCGTTGAGCTTAATTTCGCTTTAAGAATTAAACAATTCAATTAGATTGTCGATATACTGATCAACTTAAATTTTCATACAAAGTTCAACAGATTCAGGATATGAATTAGATGTTTTAAGACTTAAACTCATTCATGTGTCCCACCTCTTGAATATACTCCCGTATCCAGAATCCCAGTATTCAGTCTTACAGGTGAGTATACCACAGATGATATCTGTAAGGGGTTTAAATGCGAGGGCCGTGAGAGCTCAGGTCGATACTTCCGTATACGCAGAGAGATGATGGCTTTGACTTTTTGGTGTGTCCCCTTTAGAGGATCTTTTTGTTACAACAGCACACGATTAGCATTTTGCAATGTTTCATCGTTTTTTATGCTGAGGGTGGTGCTATATTTCAAGCAATGCGGAAAGTATTATTCGGGGACAAGGTCAGAACTTCCATTCAGCAGAAGTCCCGGAATAATACCCCAGATATCACTGAGTATAAAGACCTAGTATCTCAGAATAAGGGACCTTTCAAACGAGATTTCAGGGGTTACCTATATATCCAAGTAGTGTTCCCCACAAAATAAGCAAGTTTGAATTTAGATTTATATCCCGAAAAAGTTTACTAAATATATAAAAACCTATCGGCATATCATTAGTGAGACTGTTTAACGCTATGTAATCATTACAATTCTTTAGCATACTGTAACTGTCTACTGATGTACTATCATTTCCTCTTTTTACGCAAAAACTCAAATTTTTGAATTTTATCATGTTTTTGTAATTTTCAAATTTTCTAATGTTTTTGGATTTTCTGACAAATTTTCTCCCCCTAAATGTAAAATCATTAAAAATTTGACAACACGATACTGATAGCTTTGTCTCGCCATCCATATTCTGCATCTTGTGAACTGGATTACACTAAAAGTAGTAATTACCCTCATGATTTACAACACATTGATTTTACAGTTTGAAAACCATTTTTCAATCTGATGAAAGTAATCATGTTTGTTCAACCGTGAGGGTTTCGACGTATTCAATCAACATTTTTTTATGTACAGAACAACAAATAAACTCCCTGTTCAACCAAACCAGGGTCCAGCAACCTCTTCCTCCTCTCCAAGTGCCAGGATGCTGCTGTTTTCATTCTCACAGTCTTTGTTGTTCTTGAGCACCTGCACATTCAACAATTTGATCATTTGAACAACGCAACCCAAGCCTGTTTAGACTCAGGTAGTTGAACATGAATCTTTCCAGGTAAAACTGGATAGTTTCTTTCAGTTTTCTCAAAAACATTATCAATTTTAATCTCAACTTTTTCATCTTTTACCGAATTGACATTTTTCTTAACAGACCATGTTTGACCTGTCGGTGTTCCTCGTTTATAAAAATGTGATTCTTTTTGAACACTTTGTTTCTGAACAACATTTGGTTTCCAAAACTGTTGAGGTTTTGTCATATCAACTTATTTTTTCCAACTCTGTGTTGTTCTGAATCTGGGTGTGTGAGAATTCCAGGTCTGTCTTGAGTCGAACCTGTTCAGGTTTGATTTCCAATTTTGATTTGAAGCAAACTTGTTTGTATTGTACCTCCAAGTTTGTTTCGAATCAAATCTGGTTGACCTCGGTTTCACATCCACAGATTTATGTTTTTCAACATCAACAGGCTTTGGATTAGGACACTTTCGTGCAACATGTCCAATTTGATCACATTTGAAACACACTTTCTTTGAAACATCCTTGGCCTGTTGTTGTTTCTTTTTCATAGCATCAAACTCCTCATTAGACCGCTGTCCAAATTTGAGTTTTTCCTCTTCTTTCAAACTTTTTCCTTGAACAAAATTCAATTTTTGTTGCAAATCCTGTTTTTCATTTTGTTTTCGATACTGTTTCTTTTTATAACCCAAACCAGCCTTCATGTTTTTCTTCTTAAAACCAGGGTTGTTATAAAAAGATTTATGACCTTTACCAGCAAACTTTGAAATTTCCGACTTCTCAATCTCAACCATTTTGAAAACTTTATCAACCTTTTCTAAAATCACATTCTGAATCGGGAAGACAACATCTAAGAATAGTTTGTCCGATCCAATCATGGTATAAACCAATCCCTTTGAATCATCATTCCCAACTTTCTCAGATTTTGTGTTTTTCAGATAACCATCATGAAAATTACCTTCATCTTCATCCTGTGATTCAGACTTACCTTTGGTAGACTCGTCTTTCAAAACACTTTCAACAACCTTACTTACCACCTCTGAATCATTAACATCATCAGATTTGGAGTAAGTCACATCGATACTTTCAGGTAACTGGTCAGCTATGTTTAAACCCTTTGCCACCTTTTCCTCATCATAAAAAGTATAATTGTTTCTCAATGGTGGTGGTACCTGATGAAATTCTGAACCAATACCCTTTTTACAACTGTCAGTATCTTTGTCATCTGGTGTGATGTTGAAAATGCGTTCGAGAATGTACGAAGAATTATGATAACTTTGAAGTTTGGTTACAACCTTTTCTTTTTCAGCCAAGACTTGTTTAAGATTAGCAATTTCATCAACACATTTGTTCAATCCAATTTGCTTTTCTTTAAACTTTCTCTCATACATTTCTTTAGTGACTAAAGCTTCAGACAATCTTTGATCAAAACTTTTGACTTGGCTCTTCAAAGTATCATAAGTTTCTTGTACTCTCTGACTCGACCACTTTAAAGAATCATACTGTTTTTGTAAATCTTGAAATGTAGATTCTTTTTCAACACAATCAACACATTTAGCATTACACTTTTCTTTCAAAATCTTATTTTCTTCTTCAAGACCATGACATTTCTGTGTTAGCTTTTCAACTTTTAATTTCAAAATTTCTTCTTTTTCAACCATTTCTTTACATTTCATTTTGAAAACATTTTTCAAGTTTGATTGCTTCAATTTCTTTTGTTTTTATAATGTCATCTTTTTCAGTACAAGCTTTGCACATTTCTATGCAATTCCTGTACTTGTTTTCATTTTCATCAACAATTTCAGCATTCAACAAGTCAGAAGATTCATTTACCTCAATCTTTTTCAGCATCGATTCTTCTGTCTCAGCTTTCTGATCTTCCTCTTTGTTCTCCTCTTTTCCTTCTTTCCGTTCTTCTTCTATCTTCTGTTCTTCTTCAACTTTCTGTTCCTCTTCAGCAGCAATCTTTGCAACAGTCTTCACTTCTTCAATCATCTTCTTCAATTCTTCTTCTTTTCTCTTCTTCATTTCTACCACCTTCGGTAGACTTGCTTCACAAACTTCTCTTATCTTGCTCTCCAAATCCGGCAGATATTCTTTATCATATAACCTTCTTGTGTTGAAAGTAGCCTGTCTTGGAAGCAAATTTGTTACAGCTTCGAAATCCACTTTTGATGGGTCAACAACTGGATTACCCCGTGGATCCATGTAACATTCCAAATCATCATTCCATCTTTTTGCTCTCTGGGCTTCTATGAATGGTTCTTTTAATTTTCCAATTTCCCATCTTGCATAATCTGCTTTCCACCATCTATCAGGATCAGCATCAGCTACAAATGCATATCCAACAGCATCTTCTTCAGGGCAAACTTGACTCCAGTCGTAACCTTCATCGTCATGAATAACTGCAAGAGCCCTTGATTTTTCTTCAGGCTGCTTCAATCTTGGAGGCTTAGACTTGTTCTGATGATAAATCGCTTTCTTATAATAATCTTCTTTGAACGGGTTTTCAGAATCATCAGCATAATCATTTCTGCACTCGCGCTTAAAGTGACCTTTCTGTTTACATTTGAAACATGTCACCTTTGATTTATCAAATCCCAGTTTGGTAGATGGTCCACCAATTGACTTCCTCCCCGTGATCTCCATGAACCGCTGTGCCCTACGCACTGGCCATGCACCATCTTATATTAATCAGTTCCATCTCCTCGGGGTTTATTTGATCGTAATCTTCTTTCGTCAAGTTGGTGTTGCCAATCTTCCCTGCAACGAGGCTTTCATACGATTCAAGTACAGATGCCAAGAAAACCATCTGTTGTTTTGCTGACTCTTCGCTGAAATTCTGCCCATTCTTCAAATCCACTGCGATATTACACTGAAAGAAATTCTTGGAAGCAGATTGACTTGAAGTGTTTGAAGAAGATCCACTGTGAAAACCACTGTGAAGACTTTCATTGTTCACTGAATTTGAGCTTTCTGTAGAAAAAGCTGTTCTTGGAGACCCAACCTGTGGTACATTTCCTCTGTAGTAAAGCTCTACATTCTGCTGATAAGCTAGATTGTTGACTTTAGATCTCTTTATCTCCAACTCATGGCTTTCAAGCCTTTCAATCAGCAAATCCAGTTTTAAATCTTCAGGCTTGATTGTATTTTTCAACATTAGAGCAAAGTATTGCCAATCTTGATCATTTGGCAATGAATCAAACAATTTATCCACCAGCTCCTCTTCAGTATATGTGATTTTATGTCTGGCTAGCTCCATTTTCAGATGCCCAAATCTTTCGATCATTTTACAAATAGATTCATTTTTCATGCAACTGAATAGATCAAACTCTTTACGCAACAATTTCTTTTTGTTCTTAACAATTTCATTACTTCCTACACATTTTCTCTCTAACGCTTCCCACAAACTGTTGGACCGATTTATGACCCGAAAAGTCAGTCGAAGTAGTTCATCTTCACATACGAAGGCGGAATCAACGTAAGTAAAGTAACAACAGCTAATCCTTTCAATTCCTTGTGTTTATATTGCTTTCTGATAAAATTTCAGCAGAGTTTCAGCACCGTAGCACACACATACACCGTTACAACATATGAACCGCTCATGCCTATATATAGTGTTTCTGGGTCGCTTATGTGACATGCCAAATAAGCGATCCAGATCACTTGTGTCAAGTAACGAAATAATATCCTCTCTCACTGACTGTTTAATCAAGTAGTCATTTTATATTCGGCCACAACATTTTTTATATCTATGTCTGTCAAATCTTTCTCATTTATTAACTCTCCTCCCTCTTTTACTGGTGCAGTATATCCATTTTTCAATTTTAACCAGCTTTCAGGAGCGAAAGCTTTTACCCAACCCTCAAATCGGTTTTTCCACCAATTATAATCTTCAACTTTCATTAGCTTTGGTGGTTTCTGTTGGCTTCTATACATGTTCTCAAACTTCAAATTCTTCGAAATTTCTCTTGAATATTCTCTCATCTCAGATCTTCTATCTGTCGATTCGGAAGTGAACGCGTTGTAGAAAGTGTTGTAAAATTCTTCACCGCTGTTTGTCATCTTTAATCACCTGAGAACAAACAAACAAAATTCAATCAGTTTAAACAATATCAAATATTCTGAAATAAACCGACACTCAATTGATGTGAAATGATCTTGACACGAAAAAGTTCACTTTCGAGCGAAATATGACTTTCAAGCGAAATCAGACTTTAACCAAAGTATTCCCTTTTCGAGTGAAATCAAGGAATATCACTATGAACGAAATCTGTTTAAAGTTTGGAGCGAAATAACACTTTTTGCTATTTTGAGCGAAATCAGGACAACTTTTGAAGCGAAATCACAACTATCTAGCCAACTGGAGCGAAATCAACAAATAATTTTGAGTGAAAACCCTAGATTGACAGTCTGGAGCGAAATCAACAGATATCTTGGAGCGAAATCATGCTTCTTGATCAAAATCAGAGATTGTCTCTTTGAGTGAAATCACTTCGGATGTCAATTTAGGTCATTTTTAGGGCGAATTTTGTCCTGTAACTTTCAAGGCTTTGTTAATATCCACTTATACACAGTCTGTGAAAAAATGAACTAGTTTTGACCGTTAAATTTTGTTCTGTTGAAGAAAGAAGGTGTAGAAGACAGAAATCTGATGCAATTGAGCTAAACTCTTCCTCCTGTGCTCTGATACCACTTGTAGGATCGTTGTTGGACCCAAATGAGTCGATCAGAAGAGTCTATTATCCGAATCAAAGGCGGAATCAATGAAACGGACGCTCAAAGTAATTATAATGTCTCTTGTATTGATTTAACACTGATTACAACCTGAGAACAGTTTGGCAGCACTTCGTTACACAATTCTGATTCCGTGTCAAATGAAAATGTGAATGCACTATTTATATGATTTCGCTCCTAATGCACCAAACATCTTTCGGGCGAAATCAGTGTCACACCCTGGCTTTGCGGAAGCGTGGTTAATTTGGTGTGACTTCTTAATACCATAGCTTAATCATAACAAAGCTATATGAATTAAAAACATGCAAGATCATCCATTAAATTTTAAAAACCAAATACAGTACCATTGTTTTAACGGAAACACGCCCTAACAACCGGAAACTTGTTCAACAAACATTACAAACTTAAACATAACATAAACACAGTTTAAGGACTGTGACTTGTCCAGGTAAGAGTCACATTCCCTAAACCCCGGATGACCTCGGAAACTAGTGCAGCGGGAAAACGTGCCATACCGTGCCAGATCTTTTAATTCCCTGAAATACATGTAAGTTGAAAAATCAACAATAATGTTGAGCGAGTTCATGTGTAAGTGAGTAAATAAACCTTTGTAGTTATCAAAATCCTGGTATGTAGCAAATAAGGAAAAAGAGATCACCAATGGTTTGCAAGTCCATTGATATGTGTGAAGTGCAAGTAGGAAGACTCAAACCTTGCGATTTTGCGTCGGGGCACAAAGTCACCCCGAGGTCCGTTATGCTGGACCTGGGGTTAGGCTCGCTACACCCAGATAGATCTACCGCTTACGTCCCTCGGTCCTACAATGAGGATTAATGGCCTCCAGTTCCCGCCTACCCACTCACATGATCTAAGTAGTAACCCTCCTTACGCTAACCATACCATGTAAAAAGTACTCATAATCATAGTAACATGTATTTCACCCCCGCAGTTTATAAAACTGAAAACAGTTAAGAGAAAAGGGGGACATGAACTCACTGTCGGTGCGTCTCTACCAAGCACTCCAAATCAGGCAGCTGTGCAACGACCTACATGTGCTAATTCTATTAGACGGACGACCGTGCCTTAGCTTTATAGTTTAAGTTTTTGGGAAATAGTTAGACAACTATTTCGGGTTTACTTTTCGTATGTACTTGGTAGTTAATCTCCTTCCCAAGGATGGGGGATTTAATACATGTGCGTGTGAATTATATCATTAAGTCTCACTTAATATATATTTTATTTCTAACTCCAAAATATAAATATTTTTCTCAAAAATATTATATTTTTACTTCACATAACACTTCCAAAAATAATACGTTGACAAAATACGCGTTCATGAATATTTCCGTATAATGCGTAAGTTACGTTTTAACGATCGGGTGTAATAATAATTACCGGTGTAACTTATATGTTTGTCGTGTAAGCGTTTGTATTATTTTGGGTCTGTTATTGTTTGAAAATATTATTTTTACTCTAAAAATAATATTTTTGTATTTTCACAAAATAATCATAAACAGTGTGGTGAAAATATATTTACCAACTATATACTTATCACGTTTAGTTTTGTGAAAATTCCCACCTCCGATTATTTAGTAAATAAAGTCATGGTGAAATTTATATTTCGAAAACATGTCAAAAATAATTCTAACACTTGTAGTGTAAATAATTCTAAGTGTTAAGTTTTTAGAAAAATTTCGCCAGAGTTTCCTCTGTAACTGGAGGTGGCCACGCTTTCAAGCGTATCATTTTCTTTTACAAAATCAATTCCAACAACTTCTTTATTCAATCAAACAATTTCCGACACATCAAACTAGTCGACAAATATGTAAATCGCATGAACTTGTAATTTTTCCCAAACTATAGTGTAAATCCCATTATATTTTGTGGATCTTTATATAAAGTAGATCGATCTCGTAAAAACCTCATTTTTAAAGTAAATCCATCTTTACAACTTCTCGTCATCTTTTACAAAGTTTGTTATCTTGTCGAACCTTTCATTTCACAAGTGTGTACACACTTGTGGTTTATAAAAAAAAAAATCATACTTGTTAGTGTAAGATCCGTCTTTTAGAAAACATGATTTCTTTGATATGTGGTTCTTTGAAAATACCATTTGTACATACGTAGATCCGCTAGTTTCAAACACTAGTTTACAAGTAAAAATACTTTTACACAAGTTCATGTTTTTCGTGTGGTAGAGTTTCACCTTTTAACCCTTGTCTCATTCAAAACAAGCTTATGTCAAGATCCATGTTCTTAACCAAACCGGGTTAAATGGTGATCCGAGCTACCACAACGTAGATCGGGTCTAGGTAACCACAAATTTCAGTTACTACAACTTTTACACAACTTATATGTTTTTAACCAACAATACTTGTAATTTTAGTAGACTTTAATGCTTCAAAATGCATGATTCCGAGTTTTAATCATCATATATCTTATTAACCACCTTAGATTAGTTCGAGTACGAGTTTTAAGCATTATACCTCTAGCTCGGGGCTAGGGAAGAATCTATGCGAAAAAGAGGTGGATAAAAGCGAGGTAGAGAGGTCCTTCGCCTTCCGTTTGCTCCAAGACTCCTAATGCGTGACCCTTAACACTTGAACAACCTTGGAATGTGGAGATCAAGAGCCGAAAATGGGTGTAGAGGGGGAGGGGTGTTCGGCCGTGAGCTAGAGCAAGGGAAAGAGAGAGAGTTTGAGTGGTTTGTGAAGTGAAAGTTCTCTTGTGCCTTCCTTCATACTTATAGACAATTTCTAATGTGATTAACCCATGGATTTTGTGTCTAATTGATACTAGACATACTTAATATAATATTCAACAAATAGGACAAGTGTGTCCCCCTAGTTTGGGCCGATTACAATGGGGGGGGGGTGGTACTAGTTCATTTCCAACTAGCTAGTTAAGTATTTAGTTAGGTTAAACCAAGTTAGTTTAGGGATTAACTTGGTTAGTGGTGTGTTGTGCTTTAATGCGGGTGTTAGGGTGTTCAGAGACCCTAACTGGCTCAGAAAAAGACCAATAATATTACTGTCAATATTTTTATGTTCCGGGTATAGTCCGGTTGTTCGGTTGGATAGTAATCCATTAAAGTGCTTAACAAAGCTTTTAAGTGTCGTTAATAATATTTTTAGTGACACAACTTATTTCCCCAAGTGTCGGGAATATTTCCTCATGTTTTGGCACTTTATCAGTTAACTAAAAGCTGAATCTTTGATTAAAGTGCTGTGTTTTGTGCTCGGTGTATGTTTTAGGCACATCCAGTCACTGTAACTTATTCCTAGAGACGCAGTTCTACAACCCTTGTATCCCTACACTCACTATGGGTGTAGTAAAATATTTCTGGCTCATACAGGCCTTAGAGACAGTATCTGCCTGATGCTGGCTTTATCAGCATGTTCAATAGGTTATCCGTTCATAGTGCTACTGTGCTTTTGTGCATCATGTTTGTCACTAGAGTTCAGCATGTAAATAAGGTAGTGACAACATGTAAAGTATGATGCAGATATGTACAAGTATCAATAGTCAAGTAGCAGTTCATCAGTAATTTCAAGTAAGCACAGTAATTAAGCAGTAATTAATTGTTAATTAAATCGTACGGATACCTGGTTTAGTGAGGGTTGTCACATTCTCCCCCCGTTAGAAATATTTCGTCCCGAAATTTTAAGTTCTGCTTGTAGAAGCAGGGTTCTTAGGAAATAAGTGGGGGTATTTCTCTTTCATTCGGTCCTCACGCTCCCAGGTGAATTCAGGACCATGTCTAGTATTCCAACGAACTTTGACGAGCTTGACACTGCTCCGGCGAGTCTTGTTCACTTTCCAATCCGTGACCTCAACAGGTTCTTCAACGAAGTGGAGCGTGTCATCGACATGAATTTCGTCGGTAGGAATGGCAACGGTATCTTGCGTTGGACTTCTCTTCAAATTGGATACATGAAATGTATCGTGAACACCATTCAGTTCGGCAGGTAGGTCCAACTTGTATGCTACGGTCCCAATTCTTTCCAAAATCCTGAAAGGACCAATGTAGCGCGGATTCAACTTCCCACGCTTCCCAAAGCGTGCCACCCCCTTCCAGGGTGATACTTTCAACAAAACCATATCACCAACCTCAAACTCTAGAGGTTTCCTGCTTCGATCCGTGTAGGCTTTCTGCCGGTCACGAGCCGCACTGATGCGATCTCGGATCTGTGCAATCTTGTCGGTGGTTTCCTGGACTACTTCAGGACCAACCAACTGTCTATCACCGGCGTCAGACCAACAGAGCGGTGATCTGCACTTGCGCCCATATAAAGCCTCGAATGGCGCGGCACCAATACTGGTGTGGTAGCTGTTGTTGTATGAAAACTCAACCAGGGGTAAATGCTTGTCCCAGCTACCGCCCAAATCCATAACACACGCTCTCAGCATGTCCTCCAATGTCTGAATCGTCCGCTCGCTTTGACCGTCGGTCTACGGGTGAAACGCGGTGCTCATATTCAACTTCGAGCCAAAGGCTTCTTGGAAGGATTGCCAAATCCTTGATACGAACCTTCCGTCTCTATCAGAGATGATCGAGAGAGGTTCTCCATGGCGTGTAACAATCTCTCTCATGTAAATTTCAGCCAGCTTGCTCGTATTATCCTTTTCTCGGATAGGTAAGAAGTGTGCTGACTTTGTTAACCGATCCACTATCACCCAGATAGTGTCATGGCCTCTTGGCGTTCTTGGCAATTTTGTAACAAAATCCATGGAGATTTGTTCCCACTTCCACTTGGGAATCTCTGGTTGTTGCAGAAGTCCTGAAGGCTTCTGGTATTCCGCCTTAACCTTGGCGCATGTTAAACATTTGCTCACATAAACAGCAACATCTCCTTTCATCCTAGGCCACCAATAATAATCTTTAAGATCCTGGTACATCTTATCCGCTCCAGGATGGATAGAGTACCTCGACTTGTGAGCTTCATCGAAAATAACCTTCCTTAGATCACCAAACAGAGGAACCCAAATCCTTTTCTCAAAACATAACGTTCCTTCCCTGTTTGGCACCAATAACTTCTCCATCCCACGGAGATACTCTTCTTCAAGGTTTCTCTCCTTGAGAGCTTCTTTCTGCGCGGCACGAATGCGCAGAGGAAAATCGGTTCGAACAACCATTTCCAAAGCCCTAACCCTTATGGGCTTGATCCTCTCTTTTCGACTTAGGGCATCGGCGACCACATTCGCCTTCCCTGGATGATACTTTATTTCGCAGTCGTAGTCATTTAACAGCTCTACCCCTCGCCTTTGCCTCATATTCAACTCCTTCTGGTTGAATATGTGCTGGAGGCTCTTGTGATCTGTGAAGATTGTGCACTTCGTACCATAAAGGTAGTGTCTCCAGATCTTTAAAGCAAAAACCACTGCGCCAAGCTCCAAATCATGTGTGGTATAGTTCTTTTCATGCACTTTCAGCTGTCGCGACGCGTAGGCAATAACCTTTTGGCGTTGCATCAACGCACAACCCAATCCTTGACGCGAAGCGTCGCAGTATACCACAAAATCATCTGTACCTTCTGGTAGAGCTAAGATTTGCGCGTTGCAAAGCTTATCCTTCAATATCTGAAATGCTTCATCCTGTTTGATTCCCCAATCAAACTTCTTATCCTTCTGCGTGAGGAGCGTCAATGGTTGAGCGATCTTTGAAAAATTCTCAATGAATCTTCGGTAATAGCCAGCCAAACCCAAGAATTGCCGAATCTCGGTTGGCGTCTTTGGCGTTTCCCAATCCTTGATCGCCTCTATCTTGGTTGGATCCACGTGGATTCCATCTCCATTCACCACGTGCCCAAGGAATTGCACTTCTCTTAGCCAAAACTCGCACTTAGAGAATTTGGCGTATAGCTGTACCTTCTTTAGCAGCTCCAAAATGGCTCTTAAATGCTGTTCGTGCTCAGCCTTCGTCTTTGAGTAGATCAAAATGTCGTCGATGAATACAATCACGAACTTATCCAAGTACGGCTTGCAAACTCTACTCATCAAATCCATAAAGACTGCAGGTGCGTTTGTCAACCCAAACGGCATAACCAGGAACTCGTAGTGTCCATAACGAGTTCTGAAGGCTGTCTTCGGGATACTCTCCTCTTGTATCCTTAGCTGATGGTAACCAGATCGCAAATCGATCTTCGAATAGAAGCTTGAACCTTGAAGTTGGTCGAACAGATCATCAATCCTTGGCAGAGGATACCTATTCTTGATCGTCAGCTTATTCAACTCTCGGTAGTCGATACACATACGGAAACTACCGTCCTTCTTCTTGACAAACAAAACTGGAGCTCCCCAAGGCGAGAAGCTCGGTCGGATAAATCCCTTCTCTAACAACTCTTGAAGTTGTGTCGACAGTTCCTGCATCTCGGACGGGGCAAGTCTGTAAGGTGCCTTAGCCACAGGCGCGGCGCCTGGAACTAAGTCAATGCGAAACTCCACTTGCCTTGGAGGCGGCAACCCAGGCAAGTCCTCTGGGAAGACTTCTGGGTATTCCCTTACGACAGGGATGTCTTCGATCTTCGGCTCAGCATCCTTTTTATCCACAATGTGTGCCAGAAAAGCAACACATCCTTTCTGCAAACACTTTCTTGCTTTCAGGCAGCTAATAATCCTTAACGGCGTCTCACGCTTCTCTCCATGAACAACAATGGTCTCACCATCATCGGTCGGGATACGAACGACCTTTTCATGACAAACTATCTCTGCCTTGTTGCCTGATAACCAATCCATTCCTACTACCACGTCAAAGCTTCCCAACTGGACTGGTAGTAGATCTAGAGCAAACTCACGCTCTCCCAATTCAATCACACAACCCCTGACGACTTCATTGGCTTCTACTAACTTCCCATTCGCTAATTCGATTGAGTACGGAACATCTAATTTACTAGCGGCTAAACCAAGCATATTCTTAAATTCTAATGATACGAAGCTATAATCGGCGCCAGTATCAAATAAAACGGATGCATAGCGTTGGTTTACAGGGAACGTACCAGTGACAACATTGGGATCCTGGCGCGCTTCCCTTGCTTCTATGTTGAAAACCCTTCCGCGGGCTTGGTTTAATTCCGGGCAATTCCTCTTGTAGTGCCCAACATCACCGCAGTTAAAGCATCCGGACCTCTGCCCATTTCCACCCTCGTTTCCAACTTGATTGTTTCTCTGGTTACGGTTTATGGCGCCCGCTTGGTTTGCATTATTGACCCGATTCCCATCACCTCCATTGTTTCCTTGTGGCCGATTCCCAATACCACCACGATTATTCCTATTCCCAAATCCTCCTTGGCCTCTCCGGCCAGCACTAGCCCAACAAGAATCCTTCGAATGACCAGTCTTTCCACAAGCTTCACATACTTTTGGCCCGCAACAGCCAGAGTGATGGCGTTGGCAAGAGTTACACTTGGGATGCGCACCCATATACCCCTTACCTTTCCTCCTACCACCAGCTGTATCCTGAGCTGGTGCGTTCTGCTCTCCTTTCTTAACCACCACCCCGGTGCCCTGCTTGAAGTTTGAAAACTTCCGCTTGTTTCCCCCTGATGACTCCACATGAGTCTCTTTCTTCTTGGGCTCAGCTTCATCAAACTTGTTCAAACGAATTGCCTCCTCGGTGAGAGCCACACTCAAATCAATGGCTTCAGTGATCGTCGCAGGTTTGGAGGAGGTCACCATGCTTATGATTTGAGGAGCTAATCCCCAAATGAAACGTTCAATTCTCTTGAACTCAGGAGTGACCATGTAGGGTACCACATGCGACAAGTCGTGGAACCTCTGAATATACTCAGCTATCTTTGAACCTTCCATTTTCAGATGCCAGAACTCGGTCTCTAATCTCTGGATTTCAGCGCGAGAACAGTACTTTTTGCGCATGAGTTCTTTCAGTTCGGTCCAGGTCAGCGCGTAAGCAGCAGCTTCGCCAAGTGTCTGTACTTGCAGATTCCACCAGGATAGGGCTCCATCTAAAAATAGCCCAGAGATATAAGTGACTTGTTGATCCAGCGCGCATTTGCTCATGCGAAGAACAGATTCAGTTTTCTCAGCCCAGCGGACAAAGGAGACAGCACCTCCTGTGCCATCGAAGTTCACGGGCTTGCAGTCTAAGAACTGCTTGTAGGTGCACCCTGCACATACATTATAACATGTGATTGGCATTAGCATTTCTGCTAAGGAAATCCATTTAGGTCATGGTATGTCTTAATGACTTAGGGTTACCATGAGGTGGATTGTTGTTGTTGCCAGTGTTGCCAGAGTTGCTTCCACTCATCCCTCCTTGAGAGGCAGCATATTGAGCAATAGCAGCAGCAATGACTTGCTGTAGTTCGGCCTGAGTGGTAGGCATTTGCTGTTGTTGACGTCTTGGCGGCATCTTCTAAAGATGTGTTTACGTCGGTCAGGCCATAGTAAAGCGTACGTATATAGTAATAGTAATAGCACATAACATCTCATGTTATCAATATATCGCAAATACTAATCACACAACTTCCCATGTCACAAACATTATACACACAACATCCCATGTCATAAAAATATAAGTAAGCAATCAAGCGAATCAAATGTGATGAGAATACTGCGATTGCCATATATATATCGAGACCACAACGTAAGTGTATCAGTACATCATTGTGTCATACAATCATCAATCAACTAGGGGCTACATCACCCCTGTCCAAAAGCTATATCAAGTCAGTGTCAATACATCAAATACATGTCATCAAAAGTCAGTATCATCATGTAGTCTCCAAAAATGTTGTGCAGTCAAACAATCGCTGTCTTCTCACCAGCGTCTACCTAAACAGCACTGATGAGCTCTATACAGATGGCGGTGGAGGAGGGGGAAAGTGAGTGTAAATCAAGCGACGTAACTGGAGCCAGTCCTCCTCCATAGCTCGCTGAGTACGAATGATAGAAGCAACCTGCTGCTCCAGTGTAAAGAGGCGGGCAGCATAATCTGGGGGTAATGATCGAAATGGCTGCAGAGGAGGGTGTGTCTGACCATGGCACTGGCATGGTGGCAGCTGAGCTCTCTCAAGCTCCTGGAGACGCTGCGTGTGTGACTCGTGCAGAAAAACGAAAGACATCAAAACGTCCTCAATAGTGTGTCCCACATGGAACGGATGGTATGGATCAGTCGGTGGCATGACGGGCGGTGAGGACCAGAGCAAAGGCTCACTGGTGGGGTCAAACGGTGCCACATGAAATGGTGAAGCAGAGGGTAACACAGGTGGAAACTGTGGCATGAAAGGAACAGACATCGGTACATGCCCAAAAGGATGGGCTGAAGAACCCTCTCCATGCCTCGCTGGAGGTACAAACTGAGGAACCTGAAAAGAAAAATCAACATGTCGTGTATCAGGGATCTGAGGGGGAAAAGGTGGAACATCCTCATCAGCAGGTATCCAACCGTGTTGTGCATGCTCATCCGGTGGATCCATGTGGTCTGCAAACAGTGCGTGCTCAGGCTCAAGTGGAACGGGATCGAGTGGGGGAGCAACAAAAGGGTGAACAGGTGCAATGTGCTCAACAGGATGGTCAACAGGTATATCAGCAACAGGTGGGGGAACAACAGGATCAGCGGCTATAACATGATCACCCTCCAGATGATCATCGACAGGCGGGTCAGCTAGAACAGGCTCAACAGGGATGCCAGCATGTATGGGGTCATGCTCAGGCATAGGGTCTAGAGCAGCTGCCTGCTCAGGGGCCAAGGCAGGCTCAAGGTCATCAAAAGCCATCTCGAAATCGAACTCGGGGTCAATAGGATCGACTGGGTCAGCTGGATCCTCCATGGGCTGATCCATCGATATGAACTCTATATCATGATCCGGGTCGAATCCCGGAGGAAAGATAGGATCAGAATCCTCTATGTCATCATGGTCAAACGCAAAGCTGGGAATAGGTGCAGCAGAGGATGCCTGGTCAGGATCCGAATCGTGTGCAAAGTGTTGTGCGCTCACCTCGTGAGAAGGTGCGGATGCCACAGACTCAAAGGAGTCTGGGACCGGTGAATGCGCGGGTGAGTCCTCGGCAGGAGCACCAGCGATCATCAAAAGGTCGCCAGCGGGAAGAAGGGCTGCGTCCGGGATCTCATCCTCGATAGGCTCATCCTCAAACAGATCAATATCGCCGTCAGCCTCAGCGTCAAGAAGTAAGTCATATGCTGGATAAACGGCTAAAGGTATAGGAGCCGGAATCACTACTAGAGGTAGGTACTCAGCAGGAGGGCCATCTGCCGGCTCATCAGCACCATCGGGTAGTGCGAAGGGCTGGAAATCGTCATCGTCCGTGCTGGTGTAGTCAGAAGTGTGCACCTCGTGCTCTGAGGATACGAGGTCGTCAGATACTACAGGTATGGGTCCGGTGGTGTCCGAGTCGCCAGTACCGGGCGAGTCCATGAGTCTGTAACATAATCACACATATGCACAAATAGTCAGTCATACTATCAGGTAATCACATAAGTCACCAAGTAAAAATCACATAATCCTCCTAGTCCCACTAGCCTCCCAGCCTCCCAGACTGCTCTTCCTAGTCCCACTAGCCAATTCTCCCAGCCTCCCAGACTGCTCTTCCTAGTCCCACTAGCCAATTCTCCCAGCCTCACAGACTGACTCCCTAATCCCACTAGCCAATTCTCCCAGCCTCCCAGACTGACTCCCTAGTCCCACTAGACAACTACCTCGATCTATTAGATCGAGCCTCGGCCTCCCAGACCGAGCCTCAGCCTCCCAGACTGAGCCTAAGGATAATAAATAAAATGTGCTCAACATTTGTTTATAAAAACGTTTTGGATCTGGACTTAAGTGGTATGCAGTAAAAATGTTTTCGTGAGAGCCCTAGTGATCATAGTCTAGACTCGAGAAAGAATCCTAGTTCGCTATGATCAGAGCTCTGATACCAAGCTGTCACACCCTGGCTTTGCGGAAGCGTGGTTAATATGGTGTGACTTCTTAATACCATAGCTTAATCATAACAAAGCTATATGAATTAAAAACATGCAAGATCATCCATTAAATTTTAAAAACCAAATACAGTACCATTGTTTTAACGGAAACACGCCCTAACAAGCGGAAACTTGTTCAACAAACATTACAAACTTAAACATAACATAAACACAGTTTAAGGACTGTGACTTGTCCAGGTAAGAGTCACATTCCCTAAACCCCGGATGACCTCGGAAACTAGTGCAGCGGGAAAACGTACCATACCGTGCCAGATCTTTTAATTCCCTGAAATACATGTAAGTTGAAAAATCAACAATAATGTTGAGCGAGTTCATGTGTAAGTGAGTAAATAAACCTTTGTAGTTATCAAAATCCTGGTATGTAGCAAATAAGGAAAAAGAGATCACCAATGGTTTGCAAGTCCATTGATATGTGTGAAGTGCAAGTAGGAAGACTCAAACCTTGCGATTTTGCGTCGGGGCACAAAGTCACCCCGAGGTCCGTTATGCTGGACCTGGGGTTGGGCTCGCTACACCTAGATAGATCTACCGCTTACGTCCCTTGGTCCTACAATGAGGATTAATGGCCTCCAGTTCCCGCCTACCCACTCACATGATCTAAGTAGTAACCTCCTTACGCTAACCATACCATGTAAAAAGTACTCATAATCATAGTAACATGTATTTCACCCCCGTAGTTTATAAAACTAAAAACAGTTAAGAGAAAAGGGGGACATGAACTCACTGTCGGTGCGTCTCTACCAAGCACTCCAAATCAGGCAGCTGTGCAACGACCTACATGTGCTAATTCTATTAGACGGACGGCCGTGCCTTAGCTTTATAGTTTAAGTTTTTGGGAAATAGTTAGACAACTATTTCGGGTTTACTTTTCGTATGTACTTGGTAGTTAATCTCCTTCCCAAGGATGGGGGATTTAATACATGTGCGTGTGAATTATATCATTAAGTCTCACTTAATATATATTTTATTTCCAACTCCAAAATATAAATATTTTTCTCAAAAATATTATATTTTTACTTCACATAACACTTCCAAAAATAATACGTTGACAAAATACGCGTTCATGAATATTTCCGTATAATGCGTAAGTTACGTTTTAACGATCGGGTGGTAATAATAATTACCGGTGTAACTTATATGTTTGTCGTGTAAGCGTTTGTATTATTTTGGGTCTGTTATTGTTTGAAAATATTATTTTTACTCTAAAAATAATATTTTTGTATTTTCACAAAATAATCATAAACAGTGTGGTGAAAATATATTTACCAACTATATACTTATCACGTTTAGTTTTGTGAAAATTCCCACCTCCGATTATTTAGTAAATAAAGTCATGGCGAAATTTATATTTCGAAAACATGTCAAAAATAATTCTAACACTTGTAGTGTAAATAATTCTAAGTGTTAAGTTTTTAGAAAAATTTCGCCAGAGTTTCCTCTGTAACTGGAGGTGGCCACGCTTTCAAGCGTATCATTTTCTTTTACAAAATCAATTCCAACAACTTCTTTATTCAATCAAACAATTTCCGACACATCAAACTAGTCGACAAATATGTAAATCGCATGAACTTGTAATTTTTCCCAAACTATAGTGTAAATCCCATTATATTTTGTGGATCTTTATATAAAGTAGATCGATCTCGTAAAAACCTCATTTTTAAAGTAAATCCATCTTTACAACTTCTCGTCATCTTTTACAAAGTTTCTTATCTTGTCGAACCTTTCATTTCACAAGTGTGTACACACTTGTGGTTTATAAAAAAAAAATCATACTTGTTAGTGTAAGATCCGTCTTTTAGAAAACATGATTTCTTTGATATGTGGTTCTTTGAAAATACCATTTGTACATATAGTTTCAAACACTATTTTACAAGTAAAAATACTTTTACCCAAGTTCATGTTTTTCGTGTGGTAGAGTTTCACCTTTTAACCCATGTCTCATTCAAAACAAGCTTATGTCAAGATCCATGTTCTTAACCAAACCGGGTTAAATGGTGATCCGAGCTACCACAACGTAGATCGGGTCTAGGTAACCACAAATTTCAGTTACTACAACTTTTACACAACTTATATGTTTTTAACCAACAATACTTGTAATTTTAGTAGACTTTAATGCTTCAAAATGCAAGATTCCGAGTTTTAATCATCATATATCTTATTAACCACCTTAGATTCGTTCGAGTACGAGTTTTAAGCATCATACCTCTAGCTCGGGGCTAGGGAAGAATCTATGCGAAAAAGAGGTGGATAAAAGCGAGGTAGAGAGGTCCTTCGTCTTCCGTTTGCTCCAAGACTCCTAATGCGTGACCCTTAACACTTGAACAACCTTGGAATGTGGAGATCAAGAGCCGAAAATGGGTGTAGAGGGGGAGGGGTGTTCGGCCGTGAGCTAGAGCAAGGGAAAGAGAGAGAGTTTGAGTGGTTTGTGAAGTGAAAGTTCTCTTGTGCCTTCCTTCATACTTATAAAACAATTTCTAATGTGATTAACCCATGGATTTTGTGTCTAATTGATACTAGACATACTTAATATAATATTCAACAAATAGGACAAGTGTGTCCCCCTAGTTTGGGCCGATTACAATGGGGGGGGGGGTACTAGTTCATTTCCAACTAGCTAGTTAAGTATTTAGTTAGGTTAAACCAAGTTAGTTTAGGGATTAACTTGGTTAGTGGTGTGTTGTGCTTTAATGCGGGTGTTAGGGTGTTCAGGGACCCTAACTGGCTCAGAAAAAGACCAATAATATTACTGTCAATATTTTTATGTTCCGGGTATAGTCCGGTTGTTCGGTTGGATAGTAATCCGTTAAAGTGCTTAACAAAGCTTTTAAGTGTCGTTAATAATATTTTTAGTGACACAACTTATTTCCCCAAGTGTCGGGAATATTTCCTCATGTTTTGGCACTTTATCAGTTAACTAAAAGCTGAATCTTTGATTAAAGTGCTGTGTTTTGTGCTCGGTGTATGTTTTAGGCACATCCAGTCACTGTAACTTATTCCTAGAGACGCAGTTCTACAACCCTTGTATCCCTACACTCACTATGGGTGTAGTAAAATATTTCTGGCTCATATAGGCCTTAGAGGCAGTATCTGCCTGATGCTGGCTTTATCAGCATGTTCAATAGGTTATCCGTTCATAGTGCTACTGTGCTTTTGTGCATCATGTTTGTCACTAGAGTTCAGCATGTAAATAAGGTAGTGACAGCATGTAAAGTATGATGCAGATATGTACAAGTATCAATAGTCAAGTAGCAGTTCATCAGTAATTTCAAGTAAGCACAGCAATTAAGCAGTAATTAATTGTTAATTAAATCGTACGGATACCTGGTTTAGTGAGGGTTGTCACAATCAGAATCTTCTGATTTCGCTCCAAATGGTCTTGGACCATTATGAGCGAAATCACTCTCTAAATCACTATTTTCTATTTCTCGATCCTCGTGCACTGGATATTCTATCCTATCCTATTTCATGATACAAGACGAAGTCAATAGACGTAATGCACCAACAACTCTAATAGATCTTTGATAACCTGCAAATCTGTTCGAGGCAACACATATTTCTTCAAAATACATTCCCACGACCTAAGATGGTTTGCCTGAACCCAGTTTTCGAATCTATCTTTCCACCCGTAGTATTCTTCAATACTCATCAGTTTAGGAGGCTTTTGGGTGGTTCCCGTCTCATTTTCTAAGTTCATGGTTTGTGCAATGACGGTTGGAGCAGACGGTGTAGCAAACGCGTTATAGAACTCGGTATCCATGATTTGTCAACACGTTGTTCAAAAATAGTGACTTTGGAGCGAAATTAACAGCTTATCAGTTTGGAGCGAAATCCCAGAAACCCTTAGAGCGAATTTAGGATGATGTTTGAAGCGAAATCCCTAAGTATGTTTCCCAGGAGCGAAACTACACTTGTATTTGGAGCGAAATTACCAACTTTGGCACAATGGAGCGAAATCAGGATGTTCACAAGAGCGAAATCACAGGGTGTTCATACGAGCAAAATCAGCTCGGAGGTCAATTTGGTCCATTTTTAGTCCGATTTTAGATGTGTAACTTTCAGGGATTTATTTATGTCCAATTATCTATTATCTGTGAAATTTTGAGCAGGTTTTGACCGGTAAATCTCGTTCTGATAATGAAAGAAGGTGTAGAAGTAAGAAAACTTGATGAATTCCAGCTAATCTCTGCAGAACTCCTTCTCCTGAGCTCTGATACCACTTGTAGGATCGTGATCTGACCTGAATGAGTCATTCAGAGGAGCTTTGATCAATTACTTGTTTTCCGCACCTGTAATTGATCAAAGCTCCTCTGAACGACTCATTCGGGTCAGATCACGATCCTACATTATATTCTGCCTTAGCGGTAGCATGAGTAGCACCAGTATCAACTCTGCGCGTGGCAGATCTACTATTGTCCCAATCAACCCTAAACGCATCAGTGACGTGTTGGGTGCATTCCGCGTACCCTTGAGTATATCCGTCATTGCGCGCGATCACCATCAAATTGGAAACAGTCTGATCCAACTCAATGGAGTTAAGATTGAATTTGCAACCTGCGCAGACATAAATCACGATAAGAAGATAGGCAAACATATCAAAAATATTATAGGGGCTGACATACTTACATTGATAACCCCATGATGCCTCATCCATAACATATCACTCTTCAGAGGTTCAACCAAACTCTCCACCATCACCCGTGCAGTTTCAGAATTTTCCAACTTCTCCTCAGTTTCGGCAAGACGGGGGGAGGTTTCGGCTTTCTCAACTCTCTCAAGCTGCAAGCCCTTTTTGGCAGACTCAAGCTCCACCTTGGTTTATTCGTGATCAAATAAGAAGTGAGTTCTTCTATCTCTTTATTTCTAAGGGCAAGGGTGGCGCAAGTTTGTACCTCTCTTTGCTCGCTCCTTTCTCTATGAGAACGAGCCTCATCACGTGCAGTTTCAGCCTCTGCTCTTTCTTTCTTTAACTTTTCAATCTCCACCTTGAGATTGTTGATATTGTTCTGAAGAACCATCTTCTCACTGTTATCTTTGTCACAAATTTCCCTCCAACATTTCGCTCTTTTAAAAGAAGAGCAGCTTCAGATTTAGCCTTCCCTTCCATCCCGCAGCAGACCACTCCTCCGTCTTCTGTTCGCTTTCAAACTTGGCTTGATCAGCCCCAAGCTTGGATCTCAACATGGCAAACTTCGCCTTCTCCTCAGTAACTTCCTTTTTCGACGCTTCAAAAGTATCCCACTCCTTATGCATGCTACGCCATTTGCGCACTATTCTATGGCTGGTGAAAGTTGAACTGGCAGTTTCCTCGAGGTACGAATGGTTAGTTTGATCATGAGATTGTTCCTCTTGAAATTTAACTTCAACAGGTGGGAAGATACCCTGCAATCCTTCTCAGCAGATCTGCCAATCAGAAAAGGTGTCGCCCTGTTTAAGTTTCCACAAAGACGCGTGGATTTCGGAAGCTCTCTTCTCTGAATAAGATCGATAGTAATAATCCCCCACAGTTTCCTCCGGGCGGATAGGAGAGTCTTCCTCATCATGAGAAATAAAACCCTGATAAACACCAGCGGGGTTTTCCTCAGCATCATCTCTGGGAGGAGCAGAAGTAGTTGCGGAAGAAGGAATGCTTATCACAGGATCCTCTTGTTCAAGAACAGATTTTCCTCTCTCTGGCCCATGCGCCATAACCTCAGGAGACTTAGGCTTGGTAGCACCAACGTCAGCCGTCCGCTTCCACAATCTTCTCTGCTTCCAACTCAACCTCAAAAGGCTTCTCCACTTCAACAACTTTCTCTACCTCCGCCTCTGCAGCCTTGGAGCCCTCCAATTGTTCTCTAATAGATGCGCGGGGTGGCGATGGCGGAAGATCATCATTAAAAACAGATGATGATTCCACGTGAACAGGGGGAATAGGCTTTTCTGCAAAATAAAAGTTCATGTTAACTTAAAAGTATGATGAAGCAAAAGTTAAAGAAGGCACTCACCCGGAGACAGCTTCGTAGCAAAAGCATCCAGGTTACCCTTCTTGCTAATCCTTTTCCTGATAATCTTCTTGGCAGGCTGCGCCGCAGCTTCACTCTCTGGTTTCCTCTTCACCTCTTTAGCCCTCAGCAAGGGCTCAGGACTTGAATCTAAGTCAATAGGATCATCAGGATTTGGCACCGGAAGGTCCACAGTATCTCGAGGCTCCGCCTTTGGCTTCCTCACAGCTACAAGCGCAAGTCCTTCCAATGTGTCAGACACCACTATATAATCACACCAGGATTAAGACAAATGGCGCGTACCTTTCTTCTCTTCCTTGGGAACTTTCGCCTTCGTCGCATCAACCTTCTTTGGCACAGTAGTAATAGCCGGAGCACATTTCTTTTTCCTTGATTCAGGGCCTATGCCTAGGTTTGTCAACTCACCTATTCAAAAAAGAAAATATTGCAATATTACCCAAAGCGCGAAGTCAGCAAAGAGTAATATTGCAATATTGCTTAAAAATATAAAAGAAACATACCAACATTAGTAGAAGGCTGCGCACTCAAATCTGCATCTCTCGGAAGCGCAAAGTTCCTCACTATTTGATGGTACCACGATTCTTCATTCACACCCTTTTGCACAGTTGTCATTTTTCCGTGCTCTCTCTTGTATGCCACAACGTACAATGCAACAACTGCAACAGGAAGAATCAGTAACAAAACGATTTCACAAAATAAAGTAAAAAGTCTGATGACTTACTCTTGTCATCTTCCACATACACCGGCTTGTCATGACGATCTGCCTTCCAGTGCAGACTCATCCCAGCAGCAACCAAGGCCCTCTCAGACAGTTCAATGGAGGGAACATCCTTCATATCCTGGTACCATACCTCCGACTCCAGAGTCTTCAGGGTCTCCACCTCGATGTCTTCCACACCCTGGACTGGGGGGACTTGAAGGGGTATGGTCCCAAAAACCCTGCGCAAGCGCATAGGACCATACCCTAAATTCATTCCAAAGAACATCTTAAACGAAATCTTGCGCGGCTGCGCAGTGGTTCTAAACAGGATTTGGAAGAAAACCGTCTTCGATAACTACGTGCCAAAGGAAAAGAGAGACAAACACTTAACTAACACCCTTGCGCGAGCTCGTGCAAGGGCACAGTTAAGCTTAAAAAGTAAAACCTAAACATCTCCGCGGGCTTGAAGTCAAGACTTTAACAAAAGGAATCTTTTATGTTACAACAGAATAGGCACGTGGCAAAGGCATAAAGGAGGATCAATCGTGGTACAACTGACTGTAACGTGGTACAATCATGGACGCCCATCTAAATCACGATGATGGCACTAACTTAAAAGAGGATCAACACAAAACAACTTTCCACGTGGCATATCCCCAGCCGTTGATCAAGCTCACAATCCGTGTGATTGGATGTGAAGTTAACTATTAACGGAAAGTGGGATAACCGCCAACGGAAAAGTGCCTTCCGTTACTCTCTCCATTACACCATTTTCCTACCAAAATCCGGTTATAAATAAGGTACTGCAGGTATGATCTCACAACTTACTTTTCACTTACTCTCACGTTTACTACTTTATCTTCTTCCTTAAGATCACTGTACTTATTCTCACGCCGGAGGGTGGTTACGGAGAGAACCCCCATTCTCCCCGTGGCGAGTCTAATGACTTTCTGTTTTGCAGCGATCACCAGAGAAGGAAGCTAGCTAACCACCGAATCGACGAGAGGATTAACCCTTTTATGCAAAGACAAAACCCCCGATCTGATTGACTCTGGTCCAATTATATCGCTGTTTCTTCAGCAGCGCTTTGCCCAAAGCGCTACGCTTAGAAGCTACGTTACACCAAAACGTTCCAGCTTTGCCTCATTTTAGTCAAACTCAAAAAACACACAGTCCGAAGATTTGGAGCCCTATTCAGCACCATTTTCGACGAAACAAAAGCTACAAGGTAATATTTTTATTTTCGACATCGTTCATTCATTAATTTTATAGATTTCATTGTGTTTTGATTAAAGATTTGGGGCATTTTGGGACTGTTTTCGGGACTTTTTGAAGAACAGACGGCCAAAGTGCAGCGTATGGCCCAAAGCGCTGCACTTTGGCCCTTTATTTTTTTTAATTTGTAAATTATTTTTAAAATCGTTAAGAAATTGTTTTTAAAATTTAAATTGAAGATTAAAATTTGTTTTTTTTAAATATAAATTGTTTTTAAAATATTATTTGTTTTTAAAATTTAAAAATTGTTTTTGAAATTAAAAATGATTTTTTTAAACTAAAAATTGTTTTTTTAAATATAAATGTTTTTAACACATAGATATGGATATGGATTTCGACGACATGGATTTCGATGAGGACAAGTTTCCGCAGGTGCAGCTAGGGTTGTTCATGAGCCGAGCCGAACTAGGGCAAGCTCGGGCTCGGCTCGATTATAAACCGAGCTGGCTCGGCTCGGATTTGAAACCAAACTGAAAATCTAAGCTCGGCCTCGGCTTGGTTTTAAACCGAGCTGGCTCGGATCGGCTTGATTTGGCTCGATTTTAGAAATAAAAATTACTACATAGCTCATAAATTTCAATATTCTAAAATATTATTCAATTCTTCAAAAGAACATATTCAAAATAAGTTCAACCTAATACATTACAAGCCAAAATCACGTTCAACAACGCAAAATAAGTTTTATATTTCAAGTAAATACAATATTTGTTCATTAGCACGGCAATCAACCTTAAAATATGTCATAGATATCAAACTAGAAGCCTAAATACATGTAAATAATAATCATTTTTTGTAAAATATTATATGTATATAAAAATAAAATATATTATAAGTAAAATAATTCGAGCTAAGCCGAACTGAGCTACCAAGCGAGCCAAATTGGCTCGTCACGAGCCGAGCCGAGCAAGGCTCGCTTTCTAACCGAGCCGGCTCGGCTCGGCTCACTTTCAAACTGGGCCATATCGAGCGAGCTTTTTCCGAGCTAAATCCGAGTGAGCTTCGAGCGAGCTCCGAGCCACGAGCTTTTTGGACAGCTCTAGGTGCAGTAGCAGCCCGCAGTTGATCCATTTGATGGTCACGCATATCTCACGTTCCCGTTGGGGTCGATCAGGCATGAGAGGTGAGTGAAGTTGTGCACTATGGAGATAGGAGATCACGTGGGGATTAACTGGGAGCTGCTAGAGACCAGGCCGCGAGGGTGGGGGGATAGTTGGATTGGACACTCCGGGCACGCTCGCGCCGTGCTTGGCGGAGTATTTTGCCGACACATATCATAGGCAGCAGCGCGGGAGGCTCCACGGCGGGTCCTACATTACCACCATCGCGCGCTCACTAGGCATCATGCCTGAGGGTGACTTGCAGCTGTCCCCGAACATCCCATCGACTACATTAGGATGGGCATCAGTATCGAGCATGCGGATCACGCACATTTTTGGCGGCATTGGTTTGCGGTTTTGGACGCGAGAGTACCAGGTATTTCACCTAGATGTGTTGCCGGAGATGATCCCAGTTCTCATTGAGCTGAGGGAGTACTAGCACCTCCACATGTTCAGGTTGCGGCTCGGCAGGCTCAGCTTCAGGCTCTGGGTCAGGCTTAGCCTCAGCCTTCGTGATGCGTGTGAAGTGTCGTATAGTTTTTAATGTATATTTTAAGCCCTTTAACACTTTTTAGCCAAGTTTTAAATTTATAAAACACGATATTTACTAAGACTAAACACACATATGGGCAAGTGCACCCATCGTGAGCGTAGTATAGTGTTGGTAAGATACCGAGGTCTTCCAAGGACACAAGAGCTTTTAATACCAGTTTATCCTCAACGTCTAATCAAATCAAAAGTTTAGAAAAAGGTTTTTAAACTAGAAAAATAAAACTAACTAAAATGCTGAAAAATAAAATAAAATAAAAACAAATAGACAAGATGAATCACTTGGATCCGACTCGTGTTTAGTGTAACCTTTGATTATTTCCGCACTTTTGCACTTTTTAACAGATTATCTTAGTTATTGTATGTGACAACTCGAGTTTCCAAGATTTCCATCTTCGCATTTATTACATGTTAATTGTTAAGTTGTTTGTTCATATGACTTATTTGCCTTGCAATTGTACGCGTTGGATTATATGTCGAGATGTTTGGTGTTATGTTGTCTGTTTAATGTGATTAAGGTGTTTGATAGTATATCATGTAACCTGTTTAGAAACTTAAACTACTTAAACTTTAAATGAGTCCGATGAAACAGAAGTGTTTCCCATTAACCATCGACGAAATGTTTCATTGATTCGCCGCTAATCGTCTCGACGAAACAGGGAGTTGTTTTGTTGTAACCACCTCGACGAAACAGGATGTTTCGCCGGCCCAGCGATTCGCCGAAGCCCAGTAAGGGCCCAATACGTTACGACGGGTATTTATCGAAACAACTGTTTCATTCGACACACTTCCGCAAACAAGAAACCCTAGAGGCTCTCTCTTCTGTGTGACGGCAGTATGAAGTTCTCAAAGCTATTCTTAGCGATCAACCCGTTATTCCTCTTATCTCGGTTAGTGTTAATCATTGTTGGATTGAATCATTGTTAATTGTGTAATTGAAATCGGATTTAATTGACTACTAGGTAAGGTTCATGCTCATGATTAGATGGTGTTTTGATTATAATAGGACCTAGATTATCGGATTACGGAAACGTATGTCGAGAATGGATTGCTTGATGATTTGTGGCTAGTAGATAGGATTGATATTTTGTCTCAAACCATTTAGACTAAACTCGATGCTCTTGAATGAAATTGTTATGCCACGGTTTATGTTTTTGTTGATATTTGCATACCATGATCATCATGGGACTGAATATTAAACGAATATACATTATAACGTTGTGGGTATAAATTAGTACTATGTTGAATGATTACTGTATCATTGATGATGTTGATGACGGCAGTTAGGGTTTATGTGTTTTACGAAACTGTTATGTGACGTAACTGATCTTTTGGACGAAACGGAATCACGGCAAAACGGGTGTTTCGCAAAGGGTAATCACGGCGAAACGGGTGTGTTTCGCCAAGGGTAACAACGACGAAACAGAGGAGTTTCGTCGAATGGGAATCATGGCGAAATAGATGTGTTTCGTCGAGTGGGTAAACCGCACAGTGAACTCAGTTAAGTCTGTTAGAGTTAACTGAGTTAGCTAACTGATGTTAAATGAGAAGCATGACTTGCATGAACTTGTATAACTGTTAGATGCTATGTTGTTACTTGCATGTACGTGATTGATATTGATTGTTAGTCGAGCTTTGTGATTATAAACTGATTTAGTACACGTACATACTATAGGCCTTGATTGATTAACTGTGAGCACATACTTTAGCATACCGAGCAAACCAAAGTGAGTTCACACTCTTTCCAAGGCATGGGATTCCCAAGGGTTGGGAATGGGTAAATGAACTAAACGGTAATTACGACCATCCTCCGTGGGTAGGATGCCAAGTATACACACTGGACCAAACCTCTATCATGAAGTCCCACATTTATATCGACTTAATCGCCGAGGCCTATGGTGAGCGGGTCATTAGTTAATAGCACAATTAGGTTTAACAAACCTCACACCGTGTCGTTCGAACGGGCGTGTACTAATGGACTATGGGCAAAGGGACAATGCTGATAGACATTGACTTAGGGCACCTCTTACATTTTCGTAGCAGTCGATACACACGGTCTAGTAACACATGGGAAGCCCCCACTGATCTTCGCACACATGTCTGGGAGACCGCGATACGAATTAATACGATACATGGTTTACAAAACGAACATATGATTTACGAAACGAATACTATAACTAAACAACCAACTGTGAACTCGCTCAACTTTGTTGTTGACTCGTTGTTACATGCCTTGCAGGTCGTTAGGTTCTCATGGAGCTTGCACAAGGAGGCGCGATCGTTGTGGGACATGGCAGTGTGTGCCATGCTAAAAACATTACTTTATTTCGTACTTAATACTTACATTGGGTTTTACAATTATGCTTCCGCTAAACACTTAACTACGTTTTTGATTTGAAACACCTTTCATATTGTGTGGTTGAATTTTACTTATTACTTGTTAAGTTCAATATGATTGGTGGCTTGATCCTGGTCATTTCACGCCTCCAGGCGGTGATACTCCGCGGTGTGGATTTTGGGGGTGTGACAGATTGGTATCAGAGCCATTGGTTATAGTGAACTTGGTTTTAATAAGGGGAAAAAGTTTTTGTTAAAACCAGACTATAACCTGTACAGTGCTCAACGATCCACAACGACGCTTCGCTCCACGTGCAAGACTCAGCACTATAGGTGAAATGGTTTATGTTTATTGCCTACTTGCTAGTTACATACTACATTGCTTATGGTATGCTTAGATAACGTAGCAACTACTGTTTGAAAACCCTGTTTGCTCACACTCTTCTGTCATTCCACACTTGCGTATTGATACGACGCACTTCTCACTTGTGTTCTCTTACTTGTGAAGATCATGAGTGGACGCGTTAACATGATGCAAGCCCAGCTGATGACTCTGATTAACCAACAAGTTGTTGTGGCACGTGCAGCCGCACAAGCAGGAGGTCAACACGCTCAGCCACCTGTATGCACCTTCAAGACTTTCATGGACTGTCATCCTAGCACATTCAGTGGCACTGAAGGAGCCGTTGGACTCCTCCATTAGTTTGAGAAGCTCGAGTCCGTCTTTGAGATGTGTGAATGCCCTGAGTCTCGAAGGGTGAAGTATGCCACTGGTACTCTCGAAGGCATTGCGCTGACTTGGTGGAATGCGCAAGTTCATATGCTGGGGTTGGCGGCTGCTAATGCCACCCCATGGAACGATTTCAAAGAATTGATCAAGCGGGAATACTACACTCGTGATGACATCCACAAGTTGGAAGTGGAGTTCTTTAACCTGAAGATGACAGGGTCAGAGATAGAGGCGTATACGAAAAGGTCAAACAAGCTGGCCATCTTGTGTCCAACTATGGTGGATCCTCCCATCAAGCGTATTGAGTTGTACCTCAAAGGCTTAGTACCAGAAATTCAAAGTCATGTGACATCGGCCAACCTTGCTACCATCCAGGATATTACTCGTCTTGCTCATCGCCTCATAGATCAGGCAGTGGAACAGAACAAGCTGCCCAAGCGTATCGGTGCTACTACTACTACTACTTCTGCTACTCCCAGTGATAACAAGCGAAAATGGGATGGAGCCTCCAGCAAGGGTTCGAATTCAGTACAGTCCCAGACACAGCACTGAAAGATTGATGACTATCAGAGCCCTGGTCAGCAATCTTCTGGTAGTCAAAGGCAGGGTGGATATCGAGGAAACCTCCCAAAGTGCAACACATCCAACAGGCACCACAATGGTCAGTGCAACAGGGGTCGCTGTCAGAGATGTCTCAAGGTGGGTCATGAAGCTAAGGATTGCAGGAGCTCACGACCTGCGAACCAGAACCATCAACACCAACCACCAGCTCCACAGAACCAGCAGCAGCAACAGCAGCGAGGCAACAGGGGATGCTTTCAGTGTGGTGCTGAAGGCCACTTCAAGCGGGACTGCCCCCAGTTAAATCAAAATCAGAACAACAACAATAATCAGGGCAATGGGAACAACAACGGGGGAAACAATGATGGAAATAATGGTGTCAGGGGTCGAGTGTTAGTGCTTGGTCAGGGTGATGCTAGGAATGACCCCAACGTAGTGATGGGTAAGTTTCTTCTCGACGACTTTTATGTTACTGTATTATTTGATTCGGGTGCGAATACCAGTTATGTGTCTCTAAAAGTTAGTCAAATGTTAAAGCGCACACCAACTCCATTAAACACCAAACATGTTGTAGACTTAGCCAATGGTAAAATTTTAGAGGCCACACACATAGTCAAGGGTTGTAACATCGTCTTAGCTGGTCAGACTTTCTCTATCGATCTCATTCCTATAGTTCTGGGTAGTTTCGACATCGTCATTGGGATGGATTGGTTATCCCAACAGCAAGCAGAGATCCTATGAAAAGAGAAGATTGTACGTATTCCCCGTTCTGGTAAAGAACCTCTCGAAGTTCAAGGCGACAAGAGTGGTGCTGTGGTGGGCATCATCTCCTTTCTTAAGGCCCAGAAGTGTTTGTGGAAGGGCCACACCGCTATTTTAGCGCTTGTCACTGACGCATAAACGAAAGAGAAGAGGTCAGAGGATATTCCAGTAGTACGCGACTTTCCTCAAGTGTTTCCTGAAGATTTACCTGGGCTACCGCCTCATCGCCAGGTCGAGTTCCAAATCGAGCTAGCTCCTGGAGCAGCAACAATAGCTCATGCCCCGTATCTCTTAGCTCCAACCGAACTGGAAGAACTGTCCAAACAACTACAAGAACTCTTGGATAAGGGTTTCATACGTCCTAGCTCTTCGCCTTGGGGAGCTCCAGTGTTGTTTGTTAAGAAGAAAGACGGTACCTTCAGAATGTGTATCGACTACCGCGAACTCAACAAGGTGACCGTGAAGAATCGCTATCCTCTTCCCCACATCGATGATTTGTTCGATCAGCTGCAAGGGTCGAGCTACTATTCAAAGATTGATCTGAGGTCAGGCTACCATCAACTGAGAGTCCGGGACGAGGACGTCTCGAAAACATCATTCAGAACTCGCTACAGCCACTACGAGTTTCTAGTCATGCCATTCGGATTAACAAACGTGCCTGCAGTCTTCATGGATCTTATGAACAAAGTATGCAAGCCTTACTTGGATAAGTTTGTGATTGTATTCATCGACGACATCCTGATCTACTCTAAAAGTCAAGAGGAACACGAGCAGCATTTGCGACTCATTTTGGAACTCCTTCGAACTGACAGCTGTATGCCAAGTTTTCGAAATGCGACTTCTGGCTTCGTGAAGTTCACTTTCTAGGTCACGTGGTAAACAAGGATGGGATTCATGTTGATCCATCCAAGGTAGACTCGATTAAGAACTGGCCTGCACCGCGTACACCAACGGAAATACGCCATTCTTGGGTTTGGCGGGTTACTACAAAAGGTTCATCAAAGACTTCTCGAAGATTGCACAGCCGCTTACACTACTGACACAGAAGGGTGTTACCTATCGTTGGGGTAATACACAGGAAACGTCTTTTCAGCACTTAAAGGACAGACTTTGCAGCGCACCTATTCTTTCATTGCCAGAGGGCACAGACGACTTTGTGGTTTACTGCGACGCATCAATTCAGGGTCTTGGCTGTGTATTGATGCAACGGGATAAAGTCATTGCTTACGCCCCGCGCCAACTTAAAATCCACAAAAGGAATTATACTACACACGATTTGGAGCTGGGAGCTGTTGTTTTCGCGCTTAAGATATGGAGACATTACCTGTATGGTACTAAGTGCACTATCTACACCGATCACAGGAGTCTCGAGCATATCTTCAAACAGAAGGAATTGAACATGCGACAACGTCGATGGGTCGAGTTATTGAATGATTACAAATGTCCCATCAAGTACCATCCGGGCAAAGCCAATTTTGTGTCCGACGCCCTCAGTCGAAAAGATACTGCACCTAGACGCGTGCGAGCACTACAACTTACCATCCAGTCTAGTCTTCCTGCACAGATACGAGATGCTCAGGTAGAAGCATTGAAACCAGAAAACGTCAGGGCTGAAGCCCTACGTGGTTCAAGGCAACGGTTAGAACAAAAGGAAGACGGCGCCTATTACGTAACAGGACACATTTGGGTCCCACTTTATGGCAACTTACGCGAACTTGTAATGGATAAAGCACATAAGTCTCGCTACTCGGTACATCCTGGTTCGGATGAGATGTACCACGATCTTAGAACTACATATTGGTGGCCTAGCATGAAAGCTCACATAGCAGCTTATGTTGGCAAATGTTTGACTTGTGCGAGAGTCAAGACCGAATACCAGAAACCATCAGGCCTACTCCAACAACCAAAGATACCACAATGGAAATGGGAGGAAATTTCCATGGATTTTGTTACTGGCCTGCCTAGATCTCAACGAGGTAATGATA